>NW_023270305.1:24472447-24651584 GCF_011800145.1 Mirounga leonina
AGAAAGAAAGAAAGAAAGAAAGAAAGAAAGAAAGAAAGAAAGAAAGAGAGAATAACTTAAAAGAAGGAGAAAATGTTTATGAACCTTATTTTTAAAACATTCAAAATGAAAATAGTGTTACTGACTTCAATAACAAGAACTTATGTTCTGGGGTGATTATTAAGATATGAATATCTGTTCTCCTCTCAGGCAGTGTTTTCTAGCCTGTCCTAGCTTGCTATATTTGTGATGTGGAGTTTAAGGTAAGGGGACTGTAGATAGGAGTGGAGAAGTGAGAAGAGAAGGGGGATAAGTTAGCCAGAAAGGAGCTAAGTCAACCTTTAAAGTGTTGGAAGAAAGGGAGAAGGGAGATGACCAAAAGCCCAATGAACTGGGTTCTAGAGAAAGAGTTTGGAAGTTATATGTGAGACTAGAGGAAATAGAATGGAACTCAAGGGGGGCTCTGTAACCATAAATGGGGTCCTCTGATGTTCTCTGAGAGCAATAAATGTAAATAAAGGTCGGAATACCTTTTTAAAATTACTGTGTTCCTGAGCAGAATCTGAGGTGTGTGGGAACCTCAGAACTTATTAGGGTTGCAAGAAGAATGCGAATGAGAAATTTGGCAATGGTTCTGAACTGCTAAAATGTTATTTGCTCATCCTAAGAAGTCATGACACAGAAACAGCTCTCAAATCTTTTATAACTTAATTTACATTGCTTTTTAGAGCTTCTGTATGTTTTCACATTTATATCTTATGTTACCTTTGGAATGATTCCTTAAATTATTATCATCCATAATTTACAGATGGGGAAATTGAAGCTTAGAGAAGTGAGAGCCAGAAACAGATCAGAATTAATGATTAGTTCCAGTCAATTGAACATCTACTGAGCCTTGCTTACTGAGATTCAGGTTGTGCTATATATTGGGGACATAAAAATGATGAAAATGTGCATGCCATCCTCAGCCATTATACCATTCTTTCTTTACTCTTTCCAGTTCTCTCAGAGAGGATTGATATCTCCTCTAAGCCTGGGCCAGGCTGGTTCATAACAAGATCCAACTCGGAGCATCACTGACACAAACAGCAAGTTTACAGGAAGAATCGATTCCAGGGCACTCTGACAGTTTCATGCATGTGATGTAGTAATCAGAATTGCAAGACAAGGAAGAGATGGGAACTCTTATACGCTACTGAGTGGAGATTAAATTGGTACAATTACATTGGAAGGCAATTTGGCAAAATCTATGAAAACAAAAGATGTCCTTATCTTACAATCTAACAATTCCACTTAGCTATATATATCCAAGAAACTCTCCCTCAAATGCATAAGGACACATGTAAATGATTATTCAGTGAAGCATCATGTATAACAGGAAAATAATTGGAAACAACCTAAATGTTCATCAACCTGAGAGTGGTTAAGTAAATTGTTGTATGATCACACAGCAGAATACTATATAGTTAAAATACATGAACTAGAACTGGAGCTATAATATGCATCAATCTCAAAAAAATAGACTAGTGAACATAAGAAAGTAGAAGAGATACATAAAGCATGCTATCGTTTATATTAACTTTAGACCCATGAAACAATAGTACATATTTCTATGTGTGATAAACATTTTAAAATATTCACAGTAATAGTAACTCCTAAATTCAGGATAGTTGTTACCTCTGCTGAAGAAGAAGGATAATGACAAGAGTATGCAGAAGACTTTAGCCAAATATGGCAAATATGGCAAAAAGTAAATATTTGACAAAATCTGGTTGGAAAGGCGAGTTCATATTATTTTCTATATCCTGTATGCTTGAAATATTTCTTTTTTTTTTTTTTTAAGATTTTATTTATTTATTTGACAGAGAGAGAGCGAGAGCAGGAACACAAGCAGGGGGAGTGGGAGAGGGAGAAGCAGGCTTCCCGCTGAACAGGGAGCCCGATGTGGGACTCGATCCCAGGACCCTGGGATCATGACCTGAGCCGAAGGCAGACGCTTAACGACTGAGCCACCCAGGCGCCCCTGAAATATTTCATTTAAAAGTGTATAGGGGCCTTCAACCCTGGAATTCTGGGATTTTCTTTTCTTTGTGCAGAAATTTCTTTTTTTTTCTTTTTCTCATGTTGAAATTCCATCCATTTTTTCATATTTAATTCAAGTCTCACTACCTTATTGAGAATTTCTGTGACAATCTTGTCAGTCTATACTATGCTTTATAAAGTTCTATAGGTCTATAAAATTCTCTTGTATTCTATGATGATTTTATCAAAATGACTTTCATTCTTCTGAGTATGCTTAAGCCACATATTAGATACTGAGAAAGAGTAGAAAAAGAATAAAATTCTCTTGTACACTATGTTTGTATGACCAGAATTCTTTCATGTTGTTGTTTAAATATATATTGCCTTGCATTAATATTTGGCTTTATTGTACACAAACCTTGTTTCTCCAATTATATTGTAAGAGCCTTAAGAGCAGGGACAATGTCTTGAACTTTTAAAATTCTTCCCCAGTGCCCAGTGGAGCCTAATCAAATACTTAGTAATGAAAAGTGATACATAAACCAATAATTATTACCCTTCCTACAAAACCTTTCTATAGAAAATTGAAAATACTAGTTGGAGCTACATTTGCTTTTATTTTCCCAGAGAGAGAATAGTAATGAGCTATGAAATGACCAAAACTCAGGCAGCAGAAGGAAAAAAAAGAAATAACGGGTTTGTATATTACACATTCTGGATAATCAACTCTTGAATGATTAAGTGTGGAAAATCTCTTATGACTAAAAGCAGATTTTAAAAATTTGTTTTATGACTATGGACTTGTTTTATAGATCATTTCCAGTGTCCAGATGATCCCAGGCCAAACTTACAAATTATTTTGGAAAGACATTTCCTCTTCCGATATGCTACATAGCCACACAAAAAACACCTTGTTATCATTCTGCCTTCATTCCAATATTTATTGGGCTACACATGGGAATGGTGGTCCAGGGAAACTAAAACACAAAAGGTGTTCCACCTGTGGAATCAAAAAAGGGTTTTGGAGAAAAACAAATTACTTTGAGTCTAATTTACCCTTAGTACCTCTTGTAAAAAGTGTTTGGTACTTGAGGCAACCAGGTTGCTTGAAACCTCTGAGTAAAAGGTTGGTCTACATTAGTCCAGGATTAAAGCTAAAGAGCACAGGGAATGGTGAGAGGTCTGTACTACATTGTCTCTCCTCAGAACCAAAAGTTGGGTATTGAGGCATGAGATAAATTGAAGAATCAGTACAGCTACTTTTAGTAAAAGCAGCAGCTGCTAGGTCAAGACTACTACCACGTTGTGTCTGAGGAGTTTCCTATGAAACTTAGTACTATTTTATTAAACCAAGCCACTATTTTGTGGTTCTTTGGCCTAAGGACTCTAACACTAAATATAGTTCTCTAAATTAAAACTTACCTACATCTGTATACACGACTGCATTTTTAATGCCACAGTATACCTCAGGGAATTATGTTTCTTCTTACCCTCCTCTATCTCTATGTCATTTGTATCGGAGTGAAGACAACTAAAGGCACAAAAATATCTTGCAGTTTGGTAAGAGATCATATATTCCCTCATTTTCACTTATTTGTAAATGTTAATGTTGAAGCAAAACCCTGAAGCAAAGTGGCCAGAGTATTCCTATAGTAATGAGGAGCCTTATCATTGGTCTCGCAATTTTACCTTTCCCTAAATAAAGTGAAGTAAGAATATAATGCTATTATATAGATAATATATATATTTAATAGACTGGGTTTTCAAAGTTCCCTAACGGATAAGTGTTTGTAACTTAGAATTAATTTCCCATGGAAATACTGTGATTATGGTTAGATTTAAAACCTAATATATTGGTAGGTGTGAGAGGATAGTTGATTAAGAAATTGTATCTCATTTTCTTGTCTATAAACTTACCATAGGAAAAGGAGAAGTCTTTTTCCCTCCTCCAATCTAGAGGGAGGGTTAAGATGGTGATTTTCTAAAGTCTCAGGGAGGCAGAAAACACAACTATCTGGCAGGGGAAGGGTTCCAAAAAAAAAAAAAAAGGGAAATGGCTTGGCTTCAGGAGAATTTGGATCTGTTGAACCCAGAAGGAGTGAGAACCAGACAAGAGTCAGTTTCCATAATGGTAAGGATCTATGTCTATTCCCAGATAACAGATCAGAATGGTATGCACCTTTGATGAGGATGTCAGCAAGGATATCTTGTCTCAGAAGTAGTAAATTAATTTATGCTAAGCTGAAATAAGTCAAGGGTACATATTATGAACTCTAGGGTTACTATTAAGAGAATAGTAAAATTATGTATAAAATTATGTATAGTAATGCATAAATAGAAGAGAGCATAGTAATTTTTAAAATTAGTTAATGAAATCAAAGGAAGGCAAGAACGAAGATAAAAAGGACCAAGTAACCAGTAAGATAAATAGAAAACAAACAGTAAGGTGCTAGCTATGAATCCAAATATATCATTAATTACCATAAATATAAATGGCATAATTTTCCATTAAAAACCAAAGATTTCCATACTGGTTTTAAATATATGGGGCGCCTGGGTGGCTCAGTCAGTTAAGCATCTGACTCTTGATTTTGGCTCAGGTCATGATGTCAGGGTTGTGAGATGAGGCTCTGTGCTCAGCGGGGAGTCTGCTTGAGATTCTGTCACTCTCCTTCTGCCTGCCCCACCCCTGCTCATGCATGCACATGTGTGTGTATGCACTCCATCTTTCTCTCTAAAATAAATATAAATCTTTTTAAAATATATATATATATTTAATAATGTAATATTATAATAAATATATATGTGGTTTTTCAAAAGATATAAAAGTTACAATCTAAAATAATACCACAGAAGTCCCTGAGGGCTGAGAGTGTGCTATGCCCCTTCAGACTAGCTGCTTCCATTAGATTTCCATGGTCATAGTCCCAGTTTGAAGCTGTAGTGCCTCTGGATGAGGGTAGTGCTGGGCTATGGACTTTTCACAGAGAGAGGTCAGGGACAGGGTCAGTATTATGGGCATGTGTGTATCTTCCCAAGTTCTCTTACAGTCCCTGCTGGGACTCCCCGACTTATTTTGGTTGGTTCCTACTGCTACTTCTTTTACGAAATAGACTTTGTAGAACTGATTAGATCACCTTGTTTATTTAATGTGAGTTTGTGCCTTTTTTATCTCAATCTTCCGAAATAGGTATATTGGGGAAAAAAGCAGTCTAATAAAATCCTAGACAGAGGAAAAGTAAACAAACAAACAAACAAATAAATAAAATAACACCACAGAAAAGTTAAAGGTAAAAGAAAGAAAGACATTTTATGCAAACACTAACCCAAAGTAAGCCGATATATCTATACAACAATAGAAAAAGTAGACTTTAAGGAAAGAAGCATTATTAAAAATAAAATGTGATATTTCACAATAATAAAAATATTAGCCTATCAGGAAGATGTAACAATTCTAATTTTGTATACAACTAACAACAAACTATAAAATCTATAAAACAAAGGAATTGCAGAAACTGCAAAGAATAATAGATAAATCTATAATCACAGCAGGAGGCCTTAATACATCTGTCAGTGTCTGAAAGAATAAGGAGGCAAAAATTAATAAAGGTACACAACATTTAAACAACATGATTAACAAAGTTGACACAATTGACGCACATGGAATATTTCATGCAACAACTGCAGAATTCACTTTTGTCTCATGTGAGCAGTGAATATTTACTAAAAGTGACAATAACTTGGCCATAAAGCAAGCCTCACCATATATCAAAACATTGAAATTATACAGAGTATGTTCTTTGAGCAGAGGGGAATTAAGCTAACAGTCAACAATTTTTTAAAAAGTACAAATTTCCCAAACACATAGAAATTAGGCAGTATACTTCTAAATAATCCATCAGTCAAAGAAAAAACAACAATGGAAGTGAAAAAAACATTTTGAACTAAATAAAAATAAAAATAGGACATATCAAAATTTTAAGATGCAGCTAAAACTGTGTTTGGTGGGAAAATTGTAATCTTAAGTGCTGAAATTTATAACTTTAAACAAGAATAACTTAAGTATCCATCTCAAGAACTTAGAGAAAAAACAATTAAACCTTAAGAAAGTATAAAAAAGGTAATGATAAAGAGAAAAAAATTAATGGAAAAAATATACAGTAGAGAAGAGTCACTGAAAAAAATAAACTGGTAAATTCATAGCAAGACAGATCACATATATAAAACAAAAACAAAAGCAAAAAGGGTACATATTACTTCTATCAGGCTTGGAAAAGGGCACATCACTGTGCGTCCTACAGACATTACAAAGTTGAAGTGAAAATATTTTAGACAACTTAATGTCAATAAATTTGAAAATTTAGATGAGATGGGAAATTCCTAGGACAACCCAACTTACAATAAGTGACACCAAAGAAATAGAAAATAGACCTATATCAATCAAAGAAGCAAAACAGTGATTAAAAATCTTCATACAATAGATCTCTGGATTCTGATGATTTCACCAGTGTTCTTCCAAATATTTAAGGAAGAAGTAACACCAATTGTGTATAAACTCTTTCAGAGAACAGAAAAAGGAAATGCCAACATATTTTATGAGGTCAATAAAATGTTAATCCCCAAACCTCAGAAGGTCATTACAAGAAAGGAAAATTACAGACCAATCTCTCTGTTATCAAAGATGAAAAAACTTCTGGGGAACTTGGGTGGCTCAACTGGTTAAGCGTCTGACTCTTGATTTTGGCTCAGGTCATGATGTCAGGGTCATGAGATTGAGCCCCATGTTAGGTTCCATGCTCAGCAGGGAGTCTGCTTGAGATTCCCTCTCCCTCTTCCTCTGCCCCTCCCTCCATTCTTTCTCTAAAATAAACAAATAAATCTTTAAAAAAAGATGAAAAAAATTCTAAATTAAATATCAGCAAAACAAATCCAGTAATATATTAGACATAAAATGTGTGTTTATTTCAAGTATTCAAGGCTGGTTTAACTGTAAAATCTCATTATACACCCAACTAATAGTATAAATGAAAAAAATATATATATATGTACATTCATCCTTGTAGATACAGAAAAAGAATTTGATAAAATTTAACATTCATTCATGATTTAAAACTCTTACCAAACTAGGAATTTCCTCTTTTTGGTAGTCTTTTATTTTGAAATAATTCTAGACTTCTAGAAAAGTTGCAAAAAAGAGAAAGAACTCCTGTATCACCCTCACCAAGATTTGTAATTATTTACATTTTATCACATTTATTAATGCCTCTCTGTCTATATCACTTTTCTGAACCATTAGGAGTAAGACATATCTCTTTATCACTAAAATACTTCAGTGTGTATTTTTTAAGGACAATCCGCTTGTATAACACAGTAAAATTACCTAAACTGGGATATATTATCTAATCTAATCTACAGACCTTACTAAATCTCACCAATTTTCCTAATACTATTTTTTGTAATAAAAAAAAAAAAAGTGTTTTTCTGGTCCAGGATCCAATCCAGGAACACATAGTACATTAGTTATCATGTCACTTTAGTCTTTTAAACCAAAATACTTCATTATCTTTACTTTTTATTTTACGACCCTGACATTTTCAAGAGTAAAAGCTTGTTATTAAGTAGAATGTACCTCTACTGGGTTGAATTAATGTTTCTTCATGAATAGCTTCAGATACTGCATTTTTGGCAGGAATGCCGAAGAAATGGTATTATACCTGTGACGGTGTATTACATCAGGATGCCCATGGTGTTGGTTTGTCCCACTACTGGTAATATTGACTTTAATCACCCAGTCAAGGTGATGTCTGTCAGGTTCCTCGATTGTAAAATTACATTTTCTTCTTTGTAACTAAAGTATTTTACGTGGAGATATTTTGAGACTATGTAAATATCTTGTTTTTCATTAAATTGCACCCACTAATTTTTAACATCTTTTGATGATTCTTTCCTGAATTAATAATTACTCTGATTACAAAGTAATGATTTTCCAATCCAGTCATTCCTTATATATTTATTGGTTAGAATTCCAAAAGTGGGTCAGAGACTTGAACAGGAACTTCAAAAAAGAGAATACCCAAGTGGCCAATAAACACAGCATAAGTACAAGTTAAAAATTGGAAGATGTGATACAACTAGAACTCTCTTTGATGCTGCTGGTGAGAATGTAAATTGGTAAAGTTTCTGAGAAAGCTAAATATGTGCATAACCTATAAGCCAGCAATTTCAGTCCTATTTGCAGTGGCCAAAGTTTGGAAGCAACCAAAGTGTCCACCCATAATAGAATAGATATATAAATTATGTATATCTGTGCAATCCAATGATGCACAGAATGAGAATGGATGAACTGCTGCTACACATGCATGAAGCTTATAAACATGTCGAGTGAAAGAAACAGTACACAAAAGGGTGCATTTGTTTAAGGTTCAAAAACAGAAGAGAATAGGTTACTGTGATAGAAGTCAGGACTATGGTTATCTGACAGGAGGTTGTACTTGATTGGGAGCATAAGGGGGCTTCTAGAGTGCTAGTAGTCCTCCTTGATCTTCATACTGGTCACATGGGTGTGTTTACTATGTGAAAATTCATTGAGATCCCACCCTCATGATTTGTACCATTTTATTTATTTATGATATTTTCAATAGGAGGTTATTTAAAAAGTTACACTCACATGAATACTTGTGTAACAGTCATAACACAGAGCACAATTTACAACCAAGTAAACTCTATTTGCTTGAATTTGCCCAATCTGAGACTGTCTTATAAATGGAAATCCAAACATACAAAACAGGAAAATACTTGTAGCACAAAAGCACTTTTCACTTTACAGAGCAAAACATCAAATGCATGAAAGGAACAGGATAACACCCATAGCAGATCCATTTCTCAATTTTGTAAATTTATCCTAAGGAAAAAAATACACAAAGCTTGCTGTGAAAATGTTCATTTTAAACATTATGTCTGCCAACAAAACACTAAAATCAACTCAAATATCCAACCACTGGATCAAGAGTTAATAAATTATGATATGCCAGTACAAGAAAATAACATACATTAAAAATGATGTATAGAAGACTTTATAGAAATACTAAACATTTCTGCAGGTACCATGTTAGGTAGCAAAATCCTAATGTAAGATGATATGCATACCATGATGCTAACTACATATAAGTGAACCAATAGGTAAAATGAAAATATAAAAACCTTGTGTTGGAGTCATAGATTTATGAATTTTTTTTGAGGGTTAAACTTCCTTCCATTCTGTATGAATATTCTGTCTCTCTCTTTTTGAAGATCTAATTGGCTTTATTAAATGATTCATGAATGGGACAGCATCCCATCTAGCAAGTAGAAGGGCCCTCTTTTCCATGAATATTTTTTATTATTATTTGGTCAGTTAGAGTTCTTTTGTTGCAAGCAATAGAAACTAACTTAAATTTTAAAAAAGAGATTTATGGAGACATAGAGGAATAACTTACAGAATCAAAGGAATAACTAAATGCTCAAGATGAAAGAAGAGCCAGGAAGTTTATAGAGATCTTAGAAACTAAATTCTCTAACCAATTCTCTGGTATTCTGCCTCCTGATGACTTTTTTTTTTTTAAGGTTTTATTTATTTATTTGAGAGAGAGAGAATGAGAGAGAGCACATGAGAAGGGGGAGGGGCAGAGGAGAAGCAGACTCCCTGCCGAGCAGGGAGCCCGATGGGGACTCGATCCTGGGACTCCAGGATCATGACCTGAGCCGAAGGCAGTCGCTTAACCAACTGAGCCACCCAGGTGCCCCTGATGACTTGTTTTAAATGCCTTCTGTTCCTGTGTGCCTCTACTCAAGATTCAAATTATTGGGAGAGAAAATCTGATTGTCCTGAGTCAAGTACCCACCTTGACCTTTGATTGGCAACCACCTCAGAACAACCTGGAGTTGGGGAAAGGCACTTTCCTAAGAAGGAGGCAGGTAGTATTGTTACCAGGTGAACAGGGAGCCCAAAGATGCTGGAGAAAGCAACCGGTCCATGAAATCTTAATCATCTTTTCAATAAATCAGAATATTACTACCTTCTTCTTATAGTAAATGAAAATATGCTTATTGTAGAAAATTTGCACAATTTAGAAAAGTATATAGTAAAAGAGTAATGAAAAACAAACATCCTTTATCCCACTATCCATAACCTTGTGTTTATTATCCATTGCTGCATAACAAATTAACTTCAAAACTAGGGTGCCTAGAGACAGAAAGTAGATTAGTGGTTGCCTAGGGCTGGGAGGACTGGGGATGATAGCTAAAGAGGACAGGATTTCTTTTTTTTTTTTTTCAGGTTTTTTTTTTTTTTATCATGTTCTAAAATTGGATTGTGGCAATGGTTGCACAATTCTGAATATACTAAAACCACTGAACTTTTAATGGGCGAATGTTAAGGTATGTGAATTATATCTTAATAAAGCTGTATTTAAAAAATAGTAGGTAACCAACTATCCCAGTTTGCCCAGACCTTTCTGGTTTTAGCATTGACAATCTCATATCCCAAGGAAACCTTTCAGTCCTGGTAAAACCTGGACAGCTGATCATCCTATACAAAATGGAACAGCTTAAATCAATAAACATTTGTTATCTCCTAGTTTCTCTGGATCAAGAATCCAGGAGGAGGAGCGCCTGGGTGGCTCAGTCGGTTAAGTGTCTGCCTTCGGCTCAGGTCATGATCCCAGGGTCCTGGGATCGAGCCCAGCATTGGGCTCCCTGCTCCGCGGCAAGCCTGCTTCACCCTCTCCCACTCCCCCTGCTTGTGTTCCCTCTCACACTGTCTCTCTCTCTCTCTCTCTCTGTCAAAAAAAAAAAAAAAAAAAGAATCCAGGAGGAGCTTAACTGGGAGACTCAGCGTCTCTTAGAAGGTTGCAGTCAAGATGTCAGTAGGGCTAAGGTCAACTGAGGGCTTGACCTGGGCCGGAGGATTTGCTTCCAAGCTTACTTGTGTGGTTTTGCCATAAGGCCTCAATGTCTTGCCGTGTGGGTCTCTCCACAGAGCGCCCTCATGACATAGCAAATGGCTTTCCCCAATAGCGTATGATCTGAGAGAAAGAGCCAGAGACTAACATGGATGCTGTAGAGTCTTTTATAACCTAATCTTGAAAGTTGTGTGTCATCACTTCTGTCGTCTTTGATTAGTCACACAGATCAAGTCTTGAACAGTGTGAGAGGGAACTACACAGGGGTGTGACTACTAGGAAGCAGTAGTCACTGGGCTGTCCTGGAGGTTGGTTCCCATAAGCTGTAACACCAACTCTAACCCTATCAGCATTTTACTAACATTTTGCTGATTTTTTAAATTAAAACAGACCCGTTATGGAAGAACATATGGACAATGTAAGAGTACAATAGAAAAACCTGTTATAATGAATACTTTGTGTATAAATTTTACTTCTATCTCTGATTAGATAGGATAGATCTCTAGATGTGCAATTATTAGAGCACATGGTTTAAGTATCTTAAGACTTCTTACATATTGCCAAAATGCTTTTTGGATATGTGCATTGTATCAGAGTGCCCATTTGCCATACCGTAGCTAGCCTTAAGTATTTTTGTTAGTAACTCTGCCAATTTCTATGTGAAAAATTGTATCTCCTTGTTTCAGAGTGCCTTTTTAACAGTAAGGTTAAACATTTTTCCATGTTCAGTGGCCATTGCTAATAAGTAAGCATGTAACAGGCCATAAATCCTTTCCAGATACATTCATGCATTCATTTAATATTTGTTGAGTGCCTACTGGAAGAACCCGGAAGTGTCCCGGCTCCCAGGAGGCTCAGAGATTGGAGAAGGAAGCATTTCGATACATTCTAATTTGAGGAAATATTTAAAAAGCACCGAGTCAAGGGGCGCCTGGGTGGCTCAGTCGTTAAGCGTCTGCCTTCGGCTCAGGTCATGATCCCAGGGTCCTGGGATCGAGCCCCACATCGGGCTCCTTGCTCTGCGGGAAGCCTGCTTCTCCCTCTCCCCCTGCTTGTGTTCCCTCTCTCGCTGTGTCTCTCTCTGTCAAATTAATAAATAAAATCTTAAAAAAAAAAAAAAAAAGGTATAGAGTCAAGAAACCACTGGTGTGCTGAGGAAGACTGCAAGTACTTTTCTCTTGTTGGACCATCAAGTACAGAGGTAGAGGATGAGGGAGTGAGTAGAGAATCAGACCAGACTACGGAGCTCAAATCGGATCTTGTTGGCTTTCTCAGCCCTATTAAGGTTAGACCTTATCCCTGAGGGTAAGGGGAAGGCAGGAAAGAGTTTTTTGGTTTTTGTTTTCTTGTTTTTTAGGTAATCTCTATGTCCAACGTGGGGCTCGAACACATGACCCCTAGATCAAGTGTTGCATGCTCTACTGACTGAGGCAGTCAGACACCCCAGGGAAGAGTTGTAAACATGGGAGTGAGATAATCAGATTTGTGTTTTTGGAATCTCCCTTTGGGTAAAGTGTGGAGGAAAAAAACAGAGAAGGGTAAAAATGGAAGTAGGATGGATGGCCAGATAGGAAACAGTTATAGTCCAGGAAAGACATGGAGATGGTCTGATCCTGGGGACCAGTGGGAAGGATACTGAGAAATACTTGAGATTTAAATAGCATCCCTTGTCCCAGTCTAGGTTTCTGAGAAAATTAAGTAATGAACGATTGGCAGATAGACTCCCAAACATGCCATTTTTGGCTGAAAAAACTATGGTGAAGGTTTTAGCTGAGTGTGAAAGCCAAATGAGATGCTAAGTAAACCCCCGGATCAGGGCAGGCCTCTCTGAGGTAAATGTGGTGTGCCACGTGGATGCCTCTTCAGAAATAAAGGACGTATTCCCCTGGCTTCTGGGAGTGCTGTGAGAACCCTCAGCCAGCAGCCCTCTTTAGGGATGGCCTTGGCTATAGAGAACCACTAGCCCAAAGTCATGTTTCCTTCTTGGGGTGGCTGGCATCCAATGACAGATCAGAGTGGGGAATATCAAGTCTTGGTCCCCTAGCCCCAGTTTGAGACAACTTTGAGAGGCCATCTCAGCTTTGGAGCTAGCCCCCTGAAGGTCATCTGAAGACTTTATTGATACTGAATCTCAGCTCCGCTTCTCCCTTTGTTCAATCTTGCCTCCCTCCCCTCCCCTCTCTTTCCCTTCCTGTTCCTCTTCTTCTTATCCTAAACCTTATCATGCCCTTTCTCTTCTTTTTCTTCCCTTCCCTTCCCTTCCTTTCCCTTCCCTTCCCTTCCCTTCCCTTCCTTTCCCTTTCCTTCCCTTCCCTTCCTTTCCCTTCCCTTCCCTCCACAAGTATTGATCCTGAGAGTACTGCCTAATAAACCTCCTATATGCTAATACCTATCTCAGCGTCTGCTTCCCAGGGAGCCCGAACTGGGACGTCCTCTGGGGAATGCTGCACCTGGATAATTATTAGAATGTGTGTCCCTGTAGGGGTGCCTGTCAGGCTCAGTTGGAAAAGCCTGCAACTCTTAATGTTGGGGTTGCGAGTTTGAGCCCCACGTTGGGTGTAGAGATGATGAAAAAAAAAAAAAAAAACTTAAAAAAGGAATGTGTTTCCTTGTAGCTAGCAGCCAAGAGAATGAAGGGTGGCTCAGAACATGCCCAATTTGTCCTTTCCAAATTTACAAATCATGGGTCCCTCCACCTTCCTTGAGACGGAGCAGTTAAATGCATGGAGCGATGCCAGCCATTATACCATCTATGTTTTTTCAACAAAGTAGGAAACATTAGGACAATATTGAGTGACATTAAAGATAGAATCTTTAGGAATTAATGTAGTAGATACAGGTGAGGAAAAATAGGGCCAGTTAAGAATTACTCCTAGGTTTCGTATTTGGGTAACTGACAGATGGTATTGCCATTTACTGAGATAAAAGAAAAAAACAAGTTTGGAGGAAAATAGGAATTCAGTTTGAGGTGTCTTTAGAATGTCCAAGTAGAGTCATTCATTAGGCAATTAAAGATAGAAATCTGGAGTTCAGGAGCATGACCTAAAGTAGCAATATAAGGGTGTGTACTCAGCGGCATATGCCTAATGATGAGGATCCCACAGAGAAATAATTTAGGGAACAGAAATAAATTAAAAAAAACCCCTGACAACCTCTAATTAGTATTTTCAGAGATTTGAGAAATTATTACCTGCCTAAAAGAAGAGTAAGGATGCTAGAATATGAATATTCAGAAATATGAGGAAATGTTGGGAATGAAAAGTATGATTGGCAAAATTAAAAATTCACTGGAAAGATTAGATGATAAAATATCTCAGAAAGTAGAATATGAGTAGAAGGTGAGAGACCTAAAGGGTGATTGATTCCAAAAGATCCAATAGTATTTTTATGTAGCTGTCATCCTGGTTCCCTTTTATTGATTATCCGTCCTTGGATGTTTCTGGATCAGCTTTTAGCAGGAAGTTCATATGATGAAAGGTCAGGGTTTTGTGTGGGACCGAAGGAAAGGATCCAGCAGAGGGGAAGAAATGGAAGGGGGGAGGTAAAGGATGGGGTGCTCTCCGTGAGAAGACTCAAGGGGGTACCTGCAAAAATGTGGTGCAGAAACTCACCTTAATTGAAAGGACACTCTTTCTTTGGGCAAGATGGAGAAAATGTGTGCAGAGGCAGATTGCTCTAACAGAATACCATAGCCTGGGTGGATGATAAACAACAGAAATTTATTTCTTACAGTTCTGAAAGCTGGGAAATCCCAGATCAAGGCAGGGTACATTCAGTGTCTCCTGACAGCCTGCTTCCTGGCTGTTTCTCGCAGCCTGATTGGGGGAGGTGGGGAGCTCTCCGGGGCCGTCGGTTGTAAGGGCGCGGATTCCAGCCACGGAGGCTCTACCCTCATGACCTCATCACCTCCCAAAGACCCCCCTTAAGTACCATCATATTGAGGATTAGGTTTCAGCATACGAATTTTGGGGGGCGGGGACACATATAATCAGTCTATATGGGTGAGGTGATTGGAAATGAAAGGAGTCCTTTCCTGATGGTTTGTATTTTCTCTCTCAAGTTCGAGCACGGTCATCTGTTGAGGCTAACTGAGCAAGCGTGGAGCCTGGGGTGGGGTGTGGGTAGGGAACTCTGCGGAGCGTGGAGATTTTTGTTTTTTTAATAGACTAAATGAAGGGTGAAAAACACCAAAGCTGCATGAGGAAACAAGAAATGATTGCCAGGCTACTCTGAGGGCCCACGGGAGTAGTAGGCCAATAAGCAGTGGATGATTGAAAGTAGACTTTGACAATAAGAGCAGAAGTGAGGAATCTCTATTAAAAGGAGAGACAAACTCTTCTTATAACAAAAAGGCTTCTAGGTTCTTCTGAGAGGAGATGTCAGAATGAAAAATAGAAAAACATCCTCCTCTGAGTCATAGGCTTCGTTTTCATCAGCTCCCCGGTCCTGCTTATTTTCCTTTGATGTTTACAAAGCACCATGTGATTATAAAGGGGAAAGGTGAAGGGTATAATAAACCAAGGATGCCGGAGGAGGAAGGGACTGGAGAGCCTAAAGGACGAAAGGACGGGAGGAACAGCACGCCCCAGCTGAGGGCAAACAGGGAAAGGGTTTCCTCCAGCCCTCTGCGTGCGGCAGCCCCCTGCACAGCAATGCCCTGCAGGGATCACACACGGTTGTCCTCACTGCTCTAGGCTCAGCATCTAGAACAGAGCCCAGCGCCTCGGAGGTGCAAAGTAGGCATTTGGTGAATGAATGAAGTCCACAGTGCAGTTACTGGCTTTTTCAGTGGCTCAGCGCACCGAAGTTTCCTTTTTTTTTTTTCCCCTTCCCTCCTTTTCAAAAAGTTTTCAGACAGCCTTTGGGCCTGCTGGGGCCTTTGCAAAAGACAAATAGTCCTACCCCTGTTCCAAAGGACCCACTGCCCACCTTCCATTCAGAACTGCCTCTCTCTGTTCTTGTTGGAACGAGGCACAGCTTGCTTTTGCAAGAAACTTGCATAGGAAATGGTGCAATCTGGGCTGTCTTTCAGCCTTTTCAACCTCATTTCCTAAATTAAAGAAAGAAATGTAAGGAATCTTAGGAATATGAAACTTCTCCGGAATAATCTTTATTGAGCTGTGCTTGGAGACATCCTGAAGGGCTGTCAAGGCAGCCAAGAAGAAAAGAAAATGAGAAATATCTTTAACAGTCTCAGCCAAACTCTGAAAAAGATATCTAGAGCAGGGGCTATTTTTTTCTTCCCAGAACGGTTTGCCTTTCCCCCAGTTTGAGGATTGTTTTTAGATTATTTTGGGGGCTAAGAGGAGAAAGGAGGAGGGAACCTAGTGTTTAGGAAGTAGCATGATGCGGTTAGTCGTACCCTGTTCGCTTTGGAATCTGCACAGCTGTTTTATACATGCTGACTTCCTCTCCTTTTCAGATGCCACTGACTGGTAAGTGAGGAATTTATTCATGGCGTTCTCTTTAGGAGGTTGTTCATAGCACTCGGGTTCCCCCGCCCAATTCAGCGTATCTTTGTGGTCTATGGATCATCTCTCCAGAGCTTCATGCATGGGGTGAAGGGTCATTTTGTCTGCCCCACAATTATGGAAAAAGAGTGCAAGAAAAACTGCCAGATGGGCAGGGAACACTTGACTGCATAAAAAATTTCCAGCAACGGTATCCCCAGCTTGCCCTTTTGCTGTGAGCAGTGCCCAAAGTCCACAAGCATTTCCCCTGAACTCTCCACCTCCCCACTGCCAGACAGGTTTGGCTGGTTAGCAGAGGCACGGAGAAGGTGGGAGGAGTCAGCCCATGGAGTGGCGATTTGCTTGACCCTCATTCTCACTCCATTCTGTGCTATCTGTTCCAAAAATGAGCTGGATGCGAGAAAGGAACTGAAACTGATTTGCCCATGGTTCGTCCTTGCGAATGTTGACACAGGAGTGAAGCTCAGAATTGCTGTACCCGGGCCTGGCCCCGGGGCACCCTGGGCTGACTCACTGCTTCACCAGGAATGCAGCTAGTCTGGAATGCCGTGCAGGGTCCCCCCCAACCCCCCCATGCCTGACACGGAGCAGGACTTTAGAAAGCGGAAGGTCTTTTCCTAAACAGAGTGAAGACCTACATTCATAAAGCTATAAGGACTCTTTAAAAAAAAAAATCACACACTACAGATAAATAAAACATTTTTCTTCCTACTCTTCCTCCCACCTCCATTTCAGGTTCCTGCATTGGGCAAACACTGAGCTCAATTTGGAATGCGTCTTTTCAGATATTTATATATCTGCATTATTTACCTGTGTATTATATATTTATATACATGTGTGTGTGTGTATACACAAACACACAGAGATTTAGAGAGAGAGGGAGAGCGGATTTTGCATATCATATAGTGTGGATTGTTCCTCAATGTTTTTTTTAATTTAGCCATGTCTCTTGGAGATTTTTCTGTGTCTGTGTGTTCTAATTCTTTTTAACAACTGCATACCCTTATGTAACTCAGATGCATCGCTGTTTATTTAACTGTCCCTCTTTTGATGATCATTTAGGTTGCTCTAAGTTTTTAATACATCAGTGAACAACCTTGTCCCTGCTTTCTTTTTGCCCATTTGCAAGTATTATTTCTGAGGGGTGGATACCAAAGTGTGAGACTGCTGAGTCAAAATACAGATGCATCTAAAGTTGGAGGGACCACTGCCCAATTTGTTCTCCAAAAAACCTTGACGAGTTTATATTCCCAGCAATGGTCTAAGAGAGCACGTCTTTCCCAGAAAGCTTGCCAACACTGGATATGGATCTTTTTGTTTATTGCTAGTCAAATGTGTGAAAAATGGTATCCCCTTGTTTTTATTTGCATTCCTCACCCCACCCCGAAACTGATGAAACTGAGCATTTCTTTTCAAATGTTTGCCATGCATGTTTCCTCTTTTGTGAATTGCTTGTCATATATTTTGTCCATTTTTCTATTCTGTTTATCTTTTTCTTGAGGACATAGAAGAGCAAGTCCTTTGCTATGTATGTTACAATGTACTCACCCAGTCTACAACTGGAATTTTAATTTAATTTACAGATTCCTTTGTTGAACAAATTTAAAGTGTTAGTAAAGTAAAATTTATTTAGCTTTTCAATCCTTTTTTTTATGGCTTTTGCATTTTGCATTTTGTTTCAGGAGATCTTTCCTACTCCCAAGTTCATAAACTTGGTCTTCTATATATTTTCTTTTAATGGTTTGATAATTTTTTTTGTTTTCCTACCTAAATCCATCTAGAATTTATTTTAATAAATCATGTGATGTAAAAAAGTAAATTTTTTTCTAATAGCCAACTGTTTCAACATCATTTATTGAAGAGTCCATTCTTTCCCTCATTATTTTGAAATATTACCCTTATAACATACTAAATTCTCTTATACTTGAGCTTGTTTCTGGGCTTTCTACTCTGTTCCATTGAGCTATTGATCAATTCTTGTTCTATTGGAAATACATTGCATTTATGAATAATTTGGGGACAATTGTTATCTTGACAACATTAAGTCCTCCTATTCAGGTCTTTGTCAAAGTTTTACATCTTTTCTTGTAGTTCTTTTTTTTTTATATAATAAGTTTCTTTGTTTTAAAGATTTTATTTATTTGACAGAGAGAGCACAAGCAGAGGGAGAGAGAGGGAGAAGCAGCCTCCCTGCTGAGCAAGGAGCCCGATGTGGAACTCGATCCCAGGACCCTGGGATCATGACCCGGGCCGAAGGCAGCTGCTTAACCAACTGAGCCACCCAGGCGTCCCTCTTTTTTATTTTTATTTTTTTTAAAGATTTTATTTATTTATTTTTGAGATAGATTTCAAGCAGGCAGAGGCAGGCAGAGGGAGAGGGAGAAACAGGCCCTCTGCTGATGTGGGGCTCGATCCCAGGACCCCGGGATCATGACCTGAGCTGAAGGCAGACGCTTAACTGACTGAGCCACTCAGGCGCCCCTTTTTATTGTAGTTCTTGCACATATCTGCAAGATATGGTGTTATTGGTGACTACTTTCTAATTTTGTTGCTATTGTAAATGGAATCTGTTTTTTTCTTCATATCACACTTTCTATTTTTAAAATGATCAGTTTGTTGACTTTTTTTTTTTGCATTTGACCCTGCATCATTAGTTTTTGAAAGTTTTTCAGTTGATTTTTTTGGATTTTCTAGGTAGCTTCTCATGTTATCTGCAAATAGAAATAGCTATGCCTCTCTGTTTTTGTTTTGTCAGGAAGCTTTCAGGTAAGAGTAATAGAAACATAATTCAAACCAACTTGATCAAAAAAGGAAACTCCTGGGCTCACTGAACTGATAAGAAGCCAATATGACTGGATCCAGGATATCAAACACTGTCATTAGATCTTGGTCTTTCTTTCTCCATTTCTCTAGGATACTTCTCTCTGTCTTGGCTCCATTTCTAGGCAGGATCTCCAGAAGCTCCAGGCTTACATCCTAGTCTCTCAGCAATACCCAGAGGGAGCCTGCTTCCTTTTAAGTGTTGCTACCCACAAAAATTTAAGGATTGGTTCTAATTCATTATGCTCATCTCTGAGCCAATCATCTTAGTTAGGGGGTTACAATACGCATACAGGCAGGGAGTGAGTCTGGTTCTCCAAGGAAAACTGGAGTGTTGTCATTAGGAAAAAAGAAAACAGATGCCGGAGAGACAAGAAACAAGAGCTGTACACTCCACCATATTTAAACCTCTTTCAATATTTTCAATATTTCAATATATAAACCTCCAATTTCTTTTCTTTGTCTTATAATCTTCCCTTCCCTTTTTTGTCTGGAATGAACTCTTCTCACTGTTGTTGCTTCTATTTTGGGCGCTCTTTCTTAGCTCTAATTTCTTCCCTCCCACCTTCCCTCCTTGCTTCCCTTCCTTCCTTCCTCTGTCCCTCCGAACTCAACCTTCCCTATTTAGTAGTTCTGTGGTTATTTCCATCTGGTTTCTGGGACTCTCAGGCCAGACTTTGGTCTTATCGTATAGTATTGTACATCCAATCTCTTCTCCAGGATCGCATTCTGGCCATGAGACTGTGTCTGATTCTTCCACCCCCCTAGATATCTAGGTTTGTACAAGTTTGTAGCCCCAGGCAGCTGCTGACTCTTGATTCCAGCCCTTGATTTCAGATGGGTCTTCTGCTTCACATGGAGATGTTTAGCCTCCAATGCCCTGAATGAATCCAGCTCCTGAATACCTCTGTTTGCTTTTGGCGGAATCCAGCCACTCACCATATTGTTTCTGTTCCATTTCTGGGCTGCAGAGGTGTTTTTAAGTGTGAACATGCCTAAGATTTCTCCCATTTTATATTCCATCTGTTATCACTATCATTTTGGACTAGAGTGGTCCTCCAAGCACCATCGTGGCTATAAGTCCACGCCCGTTTGTTCTCAGCTCTCTGTGGTTTAGCTTCCTCTCCTGCTTTTCTTTTGGAAACCACGCTCTCTGAGGTCACCACTGTCATTTCCCAATCACCAAATTGAACAGCTTTTCTCTTTGGTCCTCATTTTCCTTCACCCCTCGGCAGCATCCAACAATGTGGACTGCTCTTCCTTTATCCCTCTCTCCCTTTGGCTGATAGGATGCTCCACTGTCCTGGTTCACTCCCACTTCTGACTCTTCCTTTATTTATATATTTTTTAAAACTACCTTCACTTCCTTCTCTCATTTTGTAACTGTAGGTGTCCCACAGGCCATGACCTTTGCACTCTGGTTTTACCTTCTCTTTTTTAATCATTCTCATGTCTTTGGTAATCTCTAAAATGATTCCCTACCTTCACCCTAGGATATTTTTCCCCCTGAATTCTATAGCTATAAATTTGTTGTGGTACATCCACTTGATGTCCTGCTGTCCCATCAAATTTCCTTCCCTTTTTAGATGAAGAGGCACAAACTTCCAGTTATGGAATAAATAAGTCACAGAGATGAAATGTACAGCATAGGGAATATAGTCAATAATATTATAATAGCATTGTATGGTGACAGATGGTGACTACACTCAACATGGTGAGTACTGAGTATCGTATACAATTGTGGAATCACTATGTTGTATACCTGAACCTAATATAACATTGTATGTTAATTACACTTCAATAAAAAGAATTCTAAAATTAAAAAGAAATTTCTTCCCCTTTTGAACCTTCCAGATTCCATCACAGATACTACCTTTCTCTTAGTTTCTAAGACTCAAACTCAAATTCACTCTTGATTCCTCCTACTTTCTCCAGAGCCAGTTAATTTTACCTTCTATTGACCCTTTTTCCTTGAATTTTCTTCTTGCCATTGCCCTGCTCATGTGTCTGCTGTGATCCCTTATCATTCATCTTTTAGGCAATTTCAGTGTTTTCCCAATGAAGCATTATAGTTAAATATAGCGATGTTTTGATGAGTTTGTGTCAAAATTTATTATTCTAGACACCCCACACAAAAAAAGACTTAACATAAATATTCATAGCTTTATTCCTTCTCCCACCCCAAAGGAGGAAGAATCCTCTGTTGAATGGACAAAACATCAAGATTGATGTGTTGTGCTGATCTGAGTAATGGGTTCAGTCTAGAAAGGCTAAAAGGTTATATTAGAAAGAGCAAGACACTATCAAAAGAAAATTCATTCAAACTGGGACTGGAAGGATGAGTAGGAAGTATTTAGGCAACCAGGGAAGAGAGTCTTGTATTCCACACAGAGGGGGCGGAAACACAAGCAAAACAGAAAGGTGAAACAACATGATGCCTCTGTGTGTGTGTGTATGCGCGTGCACGCGTGTGCGCACGCACAGCAGGATCTACAAGAGTCACTGTGAGGGAGGGACAGGGGAGATCCGAAGATCGATAGGAAAGCTTTTTACCCCAAGTTAAGGAGTATCTCTTGGGGTGTCATGGAAGCATTAGAAGTGGGGATGAGGTCACCTGTGTGGCCAGGTTTCTAGTTTGGATGGCATCTTTCATCAAGCAGGACTGGAAAGAGTGGGGGAATGGGTATCTGGTGGGGGTTCTGATGAGACTGTAAATGCTGCTTGTGAAGGGCGGAACTGCTGAATGGGGAGTCTCTGTGGGGGAAGGAGTGCGGGGCAGCCGTCAGAAACAGGGCTCCTGGGATAGTCAGAATATGTTTGCCTGGTGGGGAGGCAGGACCAAGGTTTGGACCAAAGGAGCTGGCACCATGCTGGGAAGATGACTGTGTGGTTATGATATCTAAAAGGCGTTTCATAAATGAAAAAGAGCAAGAGTCAAGTTGACAGCTTAGCCCCTCATTTCACTGCCCTCCCCCCATTTGTGATACTCTGTTAGCCTTTCAGGGCTCATCTGGAATGCTAGCTTCTGTCTGAAGCTTTTCCTCCAGCCACGCCTGGCAGTTATCTCTTTCTTTTTAGGACCTCTATAACTTGTGGTTTACAAGTGTTTTATTCCTTTGTATTTCTCCTTATGGGTAAAATCTCTCAAGACTGGCTTACTTATCTTTGCCCTTCCTCCATCGCCCAGACTCTGCTCTGTACGCTCTCTGTACTGAAGAAAGGAGAATTGAACTGAATCTTCACTTCCACAGAAAAGTACATCCTACAGGGTTTAATAAATATGAACCTTATATCATAAAATATTTCAAGGAATTTGAATATTTCAAAGCTCCATCCATCCAAAGCCTGAATAATTCATGTAAATATTTGAAGGTAAGAACAAAAACGTATCTAATAATTCAAGACACTGTTTTTTTTTTTTTTCAGAAACAGAGAACATTTTATTTTCTTACTTTTGAAACTGTTAGAAGATTTTCCAGCATTAGAATTCATTTTCAAGTACAATGATGAAGAAATAACAAGACACTAAATCATACAGTTTCAAAATTTTCTGTTGCTTCTTAAGCCACTGAAAATTTCCCAGTGCAACACTTGTAGGCAGCTTCATTGTTACTTTCTTTGGTTTCTACTCCTTTGGGCAACAATGGCTTCATCTTTAGTCACAAACTTCCAGGGAAAGGACCGACCGACCGCAAAGGGTCCCAAATTCAGCAGTCTGTGCCTACATTGATAGGAGATCAACTGCTAGCAGATTGACAGCTATCTGGTCACTTGCCAGATCTACTATTGCTATTTTGGTCTTAAAAATGTTCTCCCTTTCTTCATCTACCTTAATTTCATATCCAGTTTTAAATAATGCAAGAACTTTGGGGACGTCACAGGCAATGGGATTCCAAGTAAGCATTGGAAATTTTTTTTTTTCCATTTCCTTCTTTAATGGATTAAGCTTGGGCATTATTTCTGGAACAGCTACATAAAAGTCTGATTGAATTTCATCATCCCAAATCTTCTGAATCTTATTAGTTCCTCTTCAAACAGCAGCTCCCTTTTCTTCTGCTATTTTAATCTCTGATGCATTCCCTGTAAATACAGCGATTTTGTTGATTTCTGAAACACATGAGTATGGAGAACTAAGAACACTGGCCAACGGCTCCCCATTTTTCTTCTTCTCCAGTGCCATGTCTGGTGTCAAATCAAGATAAACACTTTGCTTTGGATTGGTAAAGTCTGGAATTTGAAATGTGTTAAGTAAGCAATTAGCTGTCTTACCTCATATAGTTGCCTTGGATATAAGCTGTTGTTATTGTTGTTGTTTTTTAAAGATTTTATTTATTTGAGAGAGTGAGAAAGTGAGAGAGAGCATTAGCAGGGGGAGTGGCAGGCAGAAGGAGAGGGAGAAGCAGACTCCCTCCTGAGCAGAGAGCCAAACACGGGGCTCCATCTCAGGACCCTGGGATCATGACCTGAGCCAAAGGCAGATGCTTAACTGACTGAGCCCCCCAGGCGGCCCCTGAATGTAAGCATTTTAAGTAGACCTTATCTTCAGGCTCACCTTCCATAAAGGTTCATCTTTTTTCTCATCTGATGCTTTTTCTCACACCTTTTCTGTTTACTTTGCAGGATTTGTAAAGCAACAAAATGTCCGTTGGGCACTTGAACATGGATAAGGATAAACAGGGGTCTGATAAGCCATCTTGGAAAGACTATGCCTTTGATGATATACGGAGGCTCTATCATCTTATGGCTACCACCATGTTGACCGTTCCAGATTGTGTTCAGTATACTGTTCTTTGTTCTGGTCCATAAACAGAGATCTTGTGCTTGGTGGAAAGCTCAGCTCAAGAAGTGTTGAGATGCAGATTAAATTAATTACACCAGAATTATATTTGAAAATTGAAAAGAAGCATTTTTCTAAAAGGCAAATTCCAAATATATGCCTTTTCAAAGGAAGTGTCACTTGGAAAGAAACTGAATCACACCATGAAATCTGTGGCATTTCTTTTGGTTTTCACTCTCTTCCATACTAGTGGTAGGCTCATGTGATATGTAGAAATGTGCTTAATCAAATTTAGCTTGACTTCTCAAGAAAATGTATATGCAGTATTTCTGAGATAAGAAGAGGCACATTCTTTTTTTAGCACACATACTTCCTATGCTGCTGCTTTTGCCTTATTCCCTTATTTGAAAATTTGGCTTTGCTTATAAAATCTACAAATTTCTCTTTGTTTAGAACAGGGCTAGAATAGCCTGGGATCCTGTGGAACTGAATGGTATTTTAGAGTGCTGATTCTCATTTTCTCTTCAATAAAGATCGCAACACGTTACTTGTTTGTATCTTCTAGCACACACAACGGGGATTACCCACCTGGGAAAGGGATTCTGGTGCAAGCCTTCTGTTCGCTGAGCTATGTGTTGTTGAGCAAGTCACTTAATCTCTGAGGTAAAACGAGGGACTGTTGCCTAAAACTCCATGATTCTGTAGTTTAAGTATAACCAACTCGAAAGTTTGATGATTTCTTTGAAAATTAAAAAAAAAATGCTAGTGACCATAAATGCATACCGCTGAGCCCTGAGTTTATTTTTGAAATAATGTAAGACAGGGAGAGAGGTTTGGGAGGTCCCTTCCTTTATATAAATTTTATAATGGGATATGTTTGTCTAAGGTAGCACATGCCAAGAGTTCCGGGTCTATAGATGCTACCAGAATTAGAGACGTAGAGATAAGGATAATGAATTTTTTTTTAATTTGAAAAAAAATAAAACAGAAACAAGTTTCTAATTTTATTGCAAATAACTTGTAAGACTGAAAATGATTACACTGTCACACACTTCTACATTGAATAAACACTATGCAAAAGGATCAGCTACAATGCAGTGATTTACCAAGATTAAAAAGAGTCCAGTTTTTAAGAGCTCATTTTAAGGGTTGTTGATTTTTTTTTTTAAGATTTATTTATTTATTTGAGAGAGCGAGAATGAGAGAATGAGAGAGAGAGAGAGTACATGAGAGGGGGGAGGGTCAGAGGGAGAAGCAGGCTCCTCGCTGAGCAGGGACCCCGATGTGGGACTCGATCCAAGGACTCCAGGATCATGACCTGAGCCGAAGGCAGTCGCTCAACCAACTGAGCCACCCAGGCACCCGGGTTGTTGATTTTTAAATCAATTTGCTTATTGTTTCATAGTTTATCTTATGTTTTGAGAAGCTTTCTCTCAGGAAAAGAAATTTTATGCAGGAAATATATATGATCATCTTTGTGACGTGTTAAAATTGAAAGAAAATTAAACTTTAGTAAGAAAAATCATACTAGATGCAGAAATAGACAAAGAACCACATACTAGATGTAGATTAGATATAATATATAAACATGATTTTTTATAATGGCTTTTAAAATTCAACCTTAAGATACAGATTTTTTTTTACTAGGAAAGGAGAGCAATGTATTTGTGTTGGAATTTAATCATATGTGTTTATTCATATGTGTACATCTACATATGAATGCCAGTGTATATATAATTATATGCTAAATATTATGCATATATAGTATACACACATGTGTAACTGTTGGCATTCTTGTCTATTCTGTAGAAAGAAAATGCTGCTATATTTAAAAATGTCTAGCATTCAGTTAATTCTGAAAAAATCACATTGTTTCTTGGCTTTTTTTGTTACTTCCTGTTGGCCTAGTGGCAATGACTCATTATAATGTAATACATATGGTTTCCAGTATCACATAATGAATATAAATGGGTATATAAGAAATCTGAAACACTATTCTTGTTTTAAAAATGTAAACATTGAACAGAAGCTTATTCATCAGAGAATTTGATGTCACTAAATAGTTAGTGCTTTGATTTCAGTAATACTAAGACTCCGATAGAATTGATCTTCAGTGAAGAAAAGTGACTGAATTTTACTTTTTAGTAATTATTTTATAGCTTATATGTAAAACCAAACAAACAAAGAAACCTTTTAAACCGGTTCATTGTCTTTTTCTGCAAATAGGTCACTTCTATTATAGGTGCTGAAATACGTTTTCTTAATATTAGGCTTATGTGATACAGGTACTCATTTCAAAGTTGGAAAAATAAAGTCCCTGACAATTAACTTGAGAGGGGAAAAGAGTAAACAGAAATACAAACACAAAGGAACAAATATTTTTGAGTTAACAGCCCCCTAAGGAGAATGGCAGAATTAGATTAACAAACATTTCAATTGAAGAAGGTCTTAAAGTTTAATCTACTAATTTAATGATAATTAATGGAAATTAGTGGAATTCAAGAGTGAAGAAATTTCTACAATTATAGCTTGAAAGAATGAATTGAATTTTGTTGGAGAAGCTGCTATTGTTTTTGAAATGAAGAGTTAACAATCAAGCAGTAAATTAGGAAACTAACAATTACATGGTAAAGAGAATCCAATATATGTAAATTACCCTCACTGTAGGTAGAAAAGTTGTTTGATTTTATTTCCCTAAGCCACCTCAAGAACCACCTACCAATAAAGTAAGTTACATCTTTGGGCTCAATTTTCATTGTCTGATAATATTCCTGGGGCAAGTAATCATCTCCATTTCGGGTTGGAAACATTTGCATTAGAAATCAATCTACTTTATTTTTTTTTTAAGATTTATTTATTTATTTATTTGACAGACAGCGAGAGAGGGAACACAAGCAGGGGGAGTGGGAGAGGGAGGAGCAGGCTTCCTGCGGAACAGGGAGCCCGATGTGGGCCTCGATCCCAGAATTCTGGGATCATGACCTGAGCCGAAGGCAGACGCTTAACGACTGAGCCACCCAGGCGCCCTGAAATCAATCTACTTATAAGTGATGTATTTGCTTTCACATGATTTTCATCTTGTTTGGTTGAAATGTGTCATTTTTTTCAACAAGCTGGTGTTCCAATAATATTAGAGATATAAAAAAACACAATTCTGGAGTTCTGACTGGACTTGGCCAAGTTTCAAAACTGTAAATGATAAACCACAAAGGGCCTACATTCATGGTTCTCCTCCCCCAAAGGGTGAAGGGGCTCTGAGGTTTATAGATTGACGTCACAAGTATTCCAGAGATTCTTTTGCTTTTCTTGGCTCATTTCCTTCTTGATAAGATTCTATTTCCTTTCTCTTCCTCTTCACTCTGTTACTTAGCATAGTTTCAAAGTATGGTGTAGCCCTCTTGAACCACTGCTTTCAGCAAATGACTCATCATGAGATAACTGAAGATTTGGGGGCATATGTGTTACTTTTGTTCCTGTTAATTCTTTGCTTTCCACCTCACTATGGATATAATAAACTTCCATAGTTGGCACCAGAATTTTTTTTTTTTTTTTTCCTACTGTTCTGGCATTGAAACATCAGCCGGTCTCATTTTCTTTGAACCAAGATTAAGCCACAATGCAGTCTTGAAACAATAATGGATTTACTTATTGTTCTTGATCCTTGGTTTAGTAATGAGGAGTCTTGGAAGAAAATGAACTTCTTTTACTCTTTTAAGAATGGTACAATATACTGAATGTTTGTGTCCCCCAAATTCATATGTTGAAACTTAATTCCCAATGTGGTAGTATTTGGAGGGTAGGGCTTTTGGGAGGTGATTAGGTCATGACAATGGAGCCATCCTGACTGGAATTAGTGCTCTTATAAAAGAGACCCCAGAGAGCTCTGTTGGCTCTTCCCCCATGTGAGGACACAGCCAGAAAATTGTCATCTGTGAACCAGGAAGTGGGCTCTCACCAAACACCAAATCTGCTAGTGTCTTGATCTTGGACTTCCCAACCTCCAGAGCTGTAAGAAATTTCTGCTGTTTATAATCACCTAGTCTATGGTATTGTTATAGCCTCTCGAATAGACTGAGACATATGGTGACCTTGTCTGGGGAAAAGAAAGGAATCAGGGCAATATGGACCCCTTCTTTTCCCCACTACCCATCCCTTCCCCTCACCTGTCAGAGAGGGAGCTTTGCTGCTTGGATGCCCTACACAAATGGGTACCTGCACCAGTTGATTCCAAATCTTGCTCCCTCATCCCAGCCCCTTTACACCCTAAATCTAGCATTTGTTCTGGTCCCCACAAGTTCTGTTTAATTCCATCTATTTTAAATGTGGGCTAGGAGTTGTAATGAAGGGTAACTTGACTGTGGACCTTGATGGATTTAGAATCTTTTCCTAATATTAGTGAGGCCTCACTGACCTTCTTCATTTTTGTTCTTATATGGGATTGGCATCTTACTGATTGTATCTCTCCCCACTTCCAACTTGGTTCCTATTGTGCCGTTTCGGATTCAATAGGTCAAGCTGGGGCCTGAGATTCTGCATTTCCAACAAGCTCCCAGATGAAGCGAATGCTGTAGATCTTCAGACCACACTCAGCAAGGGTCTTGAGAAATAATGAATGAAATATTGTACCAGTTTCTTCCCCATTCTTCATAGAACATCTGACATTGAAACAGCACTTAATATGGGCCTGATAGCATTTTAAGTGCTTTGCATGTGTCAACTCATTTGATCCTCACAATGCTCTGTGAGATGGGCACTATTATTAGCCCCACTTCACAGCTGGGGAAATCAAGGCACAAAGTTAATTAAATTGTAAAAAGCACATAGCAAGTAGTAGAGCCCGGATTCAAACAGTCTGGCTTCAGAGCCCATGTGTTAAGCTCCATTCCTATTTCAACAGTTTACAAACTCATCACGTTCATCTGGACATACTTGAAGTTTTCAATATTTCCCCCTTAAAGTGTGGAACCCAGCTTGAAAATAGTGTTCCAATGATGTGATTGACCAAAAAGATGTGATTGTTCCAGATCATCATGACATCGATTCACCAATATATTAGCCACACTGCCAATTTTTTGCCCGATGTAAATTTGATTAGAGCCAGTACTCAAGGATTGGCTGTAGGATCCCAAGGCAGCTGTGGTTTTGGCTGTTTTCTGTTTTCATTTATTTATTTTTTTGTCAGGGAGCGGGAGCAAGGATCAGCTGAGGTTAATAGCTCTAGCTGATCATTGAGGCAGCAAGAGAAACAGCTCCAAGACAAATACATTGTTCATTGTGTAGCCTGAGGGGAGAGATCTGGCTGGAAGGGCTGAGCCGGGCAGAGGTGAGAGGTGAAATAGGATATATACTGTGTGGGTGAGAAGGTTGGTGGCTGGTCAGGGCAGAAAGCAAAGTGGAGAGGCTGAGGAAGCAAACTGGAGTCTTATAAATGAGCCAAGTTTGGATCAAGGAAGACAAAGATTCATTCATTCATTCATTCATTCAATATTAATTGACAACGTACTACGTTCCAGACACCATGCTACATGCTGGTGATACAGTGATGAATAAGACAGACCTGGTCCCTGCCCTCAGGGGATTCTAATTCTTTTGGGGAGACTGACAAGATAAAACCAAACCAAAGCAGACAAGAAAGCAGACAAATAAATCAGTGCAGGTTGTAATGAATGTCCTAAAAGAAAACAAGGGTCAGAGATGGTGAAACCAAGGGGCACCCTAGCTTTAGGTAGGGTGGCCAGAGGAGGCCTTTAGCTGAGGCCTAAAATCAGAGAGGTTAAGCATGGGGAGAGGGCATTCTAGGGAAGAACCAGCTGTGCCAAGAGCCCAAGGGTGGGAATGGAAGAGAGGCTGTCAGGATTTTGGGGACCCATAGTCATTCATTGGGAATGGGTACAAATTGATGTAAGGGTTAACGCTGAGAATAACCAATATGAAACAAAATTAATTGGCTTTGACAGCCTGGTCAGTTCTCATCTGGAGTATCATGTTGAATTCTTGACATATCAGAGTATCAAGGCTCACGAGTGATTGGCTGCCATAGCCTCTGAAATTGGGGAAAATTTTTGGCAAGTCCCAGCATCTTTTATTTGGCTTTTTTTTTTTTTTTTTTTGATTTAAAGGCCCATCTCTGAGTTGCAAGGGTCTCACTGAGGTCCTAACAATCCTTACAGAGAAACCTTTACCTAGGTTATTGTGATAAAGGGCAAGGGCAGAAAAAAAGCACAGGGCAGGGTTAGTATGGAGAAGTCAAGGGACACTGACCAACAAACTCTTCTCTGATCTCTCCAATCTCGCTGACCTATTGCAAAGGAGAGGAGGTTGGTCTGGATGCCTCTTTGGGTGAACTGCTAGTAGTTCTAGTGATCAATGCATTTTCTAAGGCTCCTCAATGACCTTTTAGGTGACTTTTGGAGAATTTTCTAGAGAGGAAAAGGTAGTTCAATAATCTATAGTTTCCAGAATCTGTCCTTTTCTATCCTTTTGAGAATCAGAGCATTCGTCATCCCCCAGGCCCTCCCCAGTTGTCACTTGGATTACTGTACCAGTGTCTTACAACTGGTCCCCCTGACTCTTCTCTCACACCTACAATCTATCATCCACAGAACTTTCAGAAAGATTCAGCTGAAATTTGCATAGTATCTTGTCTCTGTCCTTGGCTTAAAGTGGTTCCTCATTACCGTTAATAAAAATCTAAACTGCTTTTGTTGACATTCGATACCTTTAGTGATCTGACCTTTGCCTAAATTGCCACTCTCATCTCCTGCCATATCTCTTTACTCTGAATTATGGCCATACCACACTACTTGCTCTTACTGAAATAACCATGTTCTCGTATCACATCTCTGCTTTCTCATATGAGGTTCCTACTTGCTTCTTCCTCAACTAATTCCTATTTATCTTTTAGAATTGAGTTTGAACTTCACCTCCTTTAGGAAGTCTTCCTTGACATCCCTAGTCAGGATGAAGTGCTTTATCTGAGTTTGTAACTCATTGTACATGCCTCTGTTACAATACTTAGTGTCTGTTTTTCTGTCTTCCCTACAAAAACCTTAAGCCTTTTGAGGGCAGGGACTGCATCGTTTAGTGCTTAACTGTGCCCTACACATAACAGCTTCAGAAAGGGTTATGGAGTGGCTGCATTTGCATGTGCCACTTTCTGGATTTATTGTAGTTTTCCATGATTTCTCACAGATTACAAAGACCTCATGTTAATTTCTACATCACATATATTCTCCATCTCTACCTCCCCTTTTGGGGCATAGGGGAAATGATTTGCTAAAGCTTAGGTCTAGAGACCTATTTCTACCTCATTTATCAGTCTCACAGAAATCTCTAATGCAAATTTTTTATTACCTACGGTTTAAACCAAGGACTCATATTTTGCTATGATTTAGGATACCAAATTATAGACGTTTAGACCTAGAAAGGATCTTAGAAGATCAAATCCAGTATTTCACTTTAAAGACAAGGACATGAAGCTTCAGGGAGAGGTAAAGTGACCACTCTAAAATCACCCTACTAGTTGTAGTTGATGGCAGAGTTAGCCCTAGGGGTTAGGTCTCCATCCTCCCAGCCGTGGGTCCTTTTCCCTACATATGGCCGCTCTTCAAATCTTTATCCTCTTTTGGTGTCAGAGACCCATTGTGAATTTGACCTTGGTTTATTCACCAAGCTGAGGTTTTAATTTTGCCTCTGCAACTGGTCATTTGGTTACTAGCAAATGAATTAATATTATGCTTTTTCATTTGGAGGCCTGCTAAACTCTGAACATCTTTCTTAAAAACCCTCAGGGGACTTAAGAAAAAAAGAAGCATAAATAAGTGTTGGATAGATTGTTAGTCTTTTGTTGGTCTCTCAGGAGCCCTTCATTCTATCACAGATTGGTTCACAGCAGAGTAGCTAATAAGCACTAGCACCTCCTTTATAATGCCAAGACATTCACGTTGTCTTTTTAAAGAATGCTCTAGAAGGGAAGTGGGAAAATTACACAAAAATATTATTTCCCATAGAAGCAAATAAGTTCCTTTACTAGAATTTAAAAATTATATGTGCAGTTTGCTCATTTTTTACTTTAAAATTTTTGACTATTTATTAGATTTGGTTAGTAACATTGTACACTACTATTATAAAGATTTAGCAATCCTTCATTTTTAACATAGAATATTTCCTTTCTTTTAAAGATTTATTTATTTATTTTAGAGAGAGAGAGAGAAAGCGTGCGTGTGTGTACACGCAGGGAAGGCGCAGAGGGAAGGAGAGTCTTAAGCAGACTCCAGGCTGGGCGTGAAGCCTGTTGTGAGGCTCAGTCCCACGACCCTGAGATCATGACCTGAGCTGAAACCAAGAGTGGACGCTTAACCAACTGCGCCACCCAGACACCCCAAGAATATTTTAAACATACAGAAAAGTACAGAGAATAATATAACAAAAAAGTCATATATCTACTACCCAGCTCAGTCATATAATAAAATGTTGCCTATTTGCTCTGGATCTCTCTTTTCCTCGTTCTCTCCCTCCCTTATTCTTGTTTTCCTCTCCTTCTCCCGACCAAATTAAAATCTTACACATATAGTTAAAGTCCCTGTAATCAACCTGCCCCATTCTTCTCCTGCTGTTGACAGAGTTTACACCTATCCCGAATTTTGAGGTTTTTTTTTTTATAAAAGATTTTATTTATTTATTTGACAGAGAGAGACACAGCGAGAGAGGGAACACAAGCAGGGGGAGTGGGAGAGGGAGAGGGAGAAGCAGGCTTCTGGCCGAGCAGGGAGCCTGATTCGGGGCTTGATCCCAGGACCCTGGGATTATGACCTGAGCTGAAGGCAGACACTTAACGACTGAGCCACCCAGGAACCCCGAGGTTTTTTTTTTTTAAGATTTATTTATTTATTTTAGATATATATAGAGAGACAGAGTGTGGGAGTGGGGGGAGAGGCAGAGGGAGAGGGAGAGGGAGAATCTCAAGCAGACTCTTCGCTGAGCACAGAGCTTGATGAGGGGCTTGATTCCCAGGAGCCTCAGATCATGACCTGAGCTGAAATCAAGAGCCAGATGCTTAACCGATGGAGCCACCCAGGTGTCCTTTGAAGTTTTTTTGTTTGTTTTGTTTTGTTTTTGAGTAGTCTCCATGCCCAACGTGGGGCTTGAACTCATGACCCTGAAATCATGAGTCACATGCTCTACTGACTGAGCCAGCCAGGTGCCCCTGACTTTTGAGTTTTAATTTTTGTGTTTTTTTATACTTATACTATAAATGTATCTGTAAACTATAATGGTTTTTGCCTGTTTTCCATCTTTATAAAATGATATATTCTACACTTCTCGAGTTTTCACTCAACATGTATTAATACACATCTTCCAGTTCATTTAAACTGTTATACGGTATTTCATTGTATAAAAGGGCCACAATTTACCCATTCTCTTACTGATGCATCTTTAGATGGTTTCCATATTTTTCTCTTATAAACAGTGTGGGAATAAACATGCTCTTACCTGTCTTCTGTACCTACGTGTGGTGTCACTAGGTTGTGTCCTAAGTATTGAGATGAATTTTCATTTGATAGGAAAACAGTCTGATTAGTTACTTAAAAGAAAAAAAACGGAGTTAAGATAAGTGCTGGGAGAAACAGAATGTCAGGAATAGGAAATAAAATAGTATGGAATGGTAGGTGACTGAGATAGACTCCTATGCTTTTTTTTTTTTAAGTAATTCATCTTTTGACAAAAAAGTAGCTTGAAAATATAAGTAAATGGAACAACCTCCAAAAACCACAGATTTTCATCTACATTTAATACATTGTCTTTTTTTTTTTTTTAAGATTATTTATTTATTTATTTGAGAGACACAGAGAGAGAGAAAGTATGAGCAGGGGGAGAAGAGCAGAGGGAGAGGGAGAAGCAGACTTCCCACTGAGCAAGGACCTGACGTGGGGCTCCATCCCAGGACCCTGAGATCATGACCTGAGCCGAAGGCAGACGCTTAACCGACTGAACCACCCAGGCAGCCTACACGGTCTTTTTTTTTTAAAGTAATTTCTACACCCAATGTGGGGCTCGAACTCACAACCTGGAGATCAAGAGTTGCATGCTCCCCTGATTGAGCCAGCCAGGTAAAACACTACCTTTTCTGTCATTGCTTCCATGAAGTTTCTTAGAATTTTCCTTTTTTTTCTGTGAAAATTGACTACTTCCTCCTTTGGGCCTCTATTCTATCTACCTCTATTATGTGATGTATTGTGTGTTATATTAGCTATGGTTTGTTTACATGTCTCTTTTTTTTTTCAAGATTTTATTTTTTTATTTATTTGACAGAGAGAGGCACAGCGAGAGAGGGAACACAAGCAGCGGGAGTGGGAGAGGGAGAAGCAGGCTCGCACTGAGCAGGGAGCCTGATACGGGGCTCGATCCTAGGACTCTGGGATCATGACCTGAGCCGAAGGCAGACGCCTAACGACTGAGCCACCCAGGCACCCCTACATGTGTCTCTTAATAGGCTGAGTATTGTTTGAGGGTGGAGTTCATGTCTTCTTCGTGTCCCCAAGGTGTGGTGCACGGAAGGTAGTGAACACAGTCCAAGGAATGAATGAAAAGTCCAAATCATGGAAGATCTTTTAGACTTAGCATTGGTTTCTATTGATAGGATACTTCAGTGAAAACTTGCAGTAGGGAAAGGTTTTATCTTTTTGGCTTCAGTTGGAGCTTCAATCAGAAGTTTCATATAAACCTTAATAAAAATGACTAATAAAGCAGAGAAATCACTTAAAATTTGACTGTAGACGCTTGCAGTGTATGATTTGTAGGCGTCAGTATACAGTTAATTTTAGGAAAACTTTAGTTTTACAAATTACCAAGAAATCACCTGCAAAATGCTTTCTATTCTCGTTTAGGGATTTAATTCTTTATCAACAGTTAAGATTTTCAGGGGCGCCTGGGTGGCTTAGTTGTTAAGCGTCTGCCTTAAGCTCAGGTCATGATCCCAGTTTCCTGGGATGGAGCCCCGCATCAGGCTCCCTGCTTGGCGGGAAGCCTGCTTCTCCCTCTCCCGCTCCCCCTGCTTGTGCTCCCTCTCTCTCTGTGTCTGTCTCTCTGTCAAATAAATAAATAAAAAATCTTAAAAAAAAAAAAAAAGATTTTCAAAACCCTTTATTCCTATAATCTGGGATACTGGGGTTTTGTCTTATTAGGATTGCTAATGATTAAAAGAAATATTTCTTCTAAAGTGTTTAGCCCACTGTTTGGCAAACAGTAACAATAAATATTAGCTTCACTATTATTGGCTGATTCCATATTTAGATTCCTCTCATTTATACCATGTGCTTCTTGGTATGTATTTGTTTGTCTATCCATACATTTGGAATAGTGCATTGATTAGTAAAGCTGCCAGCTCAGAAAAAAGAAGGCATCTCAAAATTCAGACCTTAAAATTAAGCACATAATGGGAAATTCTTGAATATTTTGTCAGTCAGGTATGAAAAACATAAGGGGATAATCTATTATAAATATATTTTTCAAAATGTAGAAAAGTCATTGGAATATTATAAAAAGGCTTACTCCTATCATAGGAATTGCTTATCATGAATAATAGATCACATGCATGATAGAAGGCGGTATCTAGTTTCATTTCCCCAAAAACATCTTTTCAATGGTAAATTTGAGGCAGCTGTGGTTTGCCAAAGTATAAACCAGTGGGGTCCACCATAACTGGTATGTGTTTACATTTTGACTCATGGAGCCTTGTCAGGCTTTAATCACAGAGAACAAGCAATCTTACTCAGACTTCATTGTTTAATCTTCCATTCACTTGTTTTCCAAGTTTGTTTCAGTCTGTGGCAAGGTTCCTCTTTGATTACAACATGTAGTCCTGATTTCTGCAATTTATCTTCATTTGCCATTTTGAGGTGGCTATGAAAATCCTATGATAAGCTCCTTATTTTCCCAATCTATGCATGTAAGCCTCATTGAGTTGGATTTATCTTAAATACATTTTGAAATCACATCAGCACTTTCAGATCAGCAAATTACTTCTTAATCAATTACTTTCTTACTATTAGATGCTATTTTAAATACATGAAAGAGAGCAGTTTCCAAATGTGAGTAACTATTTCCAGGGAAGAGTAAACCGGAGCCTTTAATTAAATTGAAAGTCCCAAATTTTTATTATGCTGCCACGGGATATTTGAATGACTAGCTGTAAATGAGTTCTATTTGTACAAAAGGAATTTTCTCAATCCAACCGTCCCTATTTCAAAACATAGTTCTGGGGCGTCTGGCTGGCTCAGTCGGTAGAGCATGATGCATGCGACTCTTGATCTTGGGGTAGTGAGTTCAAGCCCCACGCTGGGGGTAGAGTTTACTTAAAAAATATTAAAAAAATATATATTAAAAATATATAGCTCTAGGTCCAGGGCAAAACTGGAAATGGAATGGCCATGTCTCCATTGCTAAAAAAAAAAAAAAAAAAAATTAGAAGCTTACAGAAATAAACTGAACCAATAGACAGAGGAAGACAACCTCTGAGCCCCCACCCTACTTTTTTCCTGAGCTGATCAGACAATTCACTCAACTAACTTTGTCTAGTCATTAGAAAGTCAATCCTTCACTCTAGAATTTCTTCCACTCAAGTAAACAATTTGATGCATATAATTTGGATTAAAAAAAAATCCCTCTAATAAAGATCTAGATATATATCTTGAATAAGCTCCTTCTTTTGGGTCACAGAAAGTTTTTCAAAGAAAAACCAAACAGAGATAATAACAACATTAATTACCATTTATTGAGCTTCTCCTATGTGACAAAAATTTTGCATACTTTAGACCTTACAGCAAATTTTTGGATGAATTTTAGATAGGAGGAAATTTCTGCTCAGACTGGTTAAGTAACTTGCCCAAGTTTGCACAGTTGGTAAGTATGAAGGCTGATATTAAAATCCCAGCCCATCTGGTAGCGGTACCTAAGAACATTTGTTCTTTCCTCTTCAAAACAGTTGATGCAAAGTGAAATTACTTTATGGTCACTTTGATAGCTGATTTTTCAGAAAAGCTATAAGACATGGATTCAATGGTGATAAAAAATATGTCCAGTTAGACTACAATTGCATTGTCCTTAATAGTTTCTTTATTTGTCATCTGTTTTTCTCTTTTCCCACTTGAGATATTTGCAGAATGATCCTGTGAACTAACCTACCAACTTTACCTCTGTCCTCATTCCCCTTCTGCTCCCACACACCATTAACAGAAAGAAATTTCCTTTCAAATGATATAACCAAATTTATAACTCACATAGATGATTATCACACGGAACCATTTATTAACCTAACCGATGGCCACATTTTTGCCAAGATTCACCGCTTCTGAAGTTACTTGCCAAGAAAACAGATTTCTCAATAGTTTGGTGAAATTAGGTGCCAAATTACCCAGAGGATGAATAACAATTACTGCTGGTCTTGTTGGCCAATCTGCTCAGCTGTTCACGAAATTTCCAGTGTCTTGAAAGAATTCAGCCAGAAGGGCCCCCAAAATCTGCACTGTGACTTTACCTACTGATATGTCAGAGGACAAAGGCTGTGAACAGATCCAGGAGAGGTTCAGGTGGCCACCCAAGCAGGAGTTCACAAAGTCTCAGATGCACAGTAGCTACACCAGCTACCATGGACTGACCAGTTTCCAAGAGCCAGACACTGTGCTGGGAGCTGTATGTACATTATTTCATTACTCTTCTTAGGCCGGGTTGTGTAATAGTTCACCCCACTGACACAGAGCCAGACTAATATGGCTGTGGGTCCTTGGGCAAGCAATGGAAATTGTGTTTCAGTTTCTATGTCTTGTAAAATACCTCACACAGTTGAAGGGAGAAATGAATTCAGTTCCACACAGTCTTTAGAACAGTCCACGGTATGGAGACAGCACTCAGTATCCTCAATGTATGTTGGCCCCGTTCTGCCTGTCAGGACAAGATCCATAGAGCGTGCAGAAGAACCTATCATGTCAGCCTCAAGGCCTCTGGTTGCCATGTGATGAATGGCCTCCATATGACTTGTGGGGACGGTGGGACAAGCATTCCGGGGCTTCCTCCTTCCAGATGGGAATGGGAACCCTGCAAACCTCCTCAGTGAAGACTTAACCACAGCCTGGTGACTCCACCAGTGGTGACGGGAGTGTGCACATGGAGGGCAGGAGGCGGGAGCCTTCGCACACCTCCAACCTTTCCTGTCTCCCGGCACAGTCATATCCCCTGGCACAGATCAGCCAGAGAAATCCATATCCACTCACTCACAACCTCAAAGAGAATCACACAGCAGACTTTTCTGCCTGTTGGATGATAATTAGAATTGAGCTTTGAGTGTAAATCTTTTCAAAAATCTTACGTCTTAGGTATAATCATCCCATTTAAGAAATGAAGAAATTAAGGCCTAGAGGAATTAGGTGAATTGCCCGAGGTTATTACATTATAAATGGACAACCTGGATTCCAACATCGGTTTATACCTTATTCCCAAACCCATGCCATGTTCCTCTCACTATTCAGGTATTAGTGCTCCTTTGGCTCGAGGATATCACAAACTCATTGTTTCTCCTAATCTTTTTGTTGCTATTGCTTGACCCTCTCATTTTTTGTCACTGATTTTATCCAAGAGCAAGAATATGCTATGGAATTCTTGAGGTAGCTGTTGAAATTAAACGTTCTAATTTAAGAGATTGCATTACAGATTATCTGTGGATTGTTATTTCTCCATACTCTCTCTTTCTTCCTCCTACTACCTCATATATTTGACGTCTGATCATTAGACTCTTTTTAGAGGTTCTTGAACATGCTCCTTTGTGGGAAAGTGTTAGTTAAAATTGTTACAGGCAGACATTTGTGTTCTCACAGCCTTTCAATAGAGGGGAGAAAATAACTTTTGAGTTCATGAAAATATACACTGCAAAGATTTTCTTAAAATTCTCCACAAGGTGTAGATAATTGGTCAATTGTACATAGTCAAATAATTAGTCAATACAGTAGCGAAATCAGGAATGGTTATTGGTTTTGTATTTCGAGCTCACAGCAAATTATTCGTTCTGAGAGTTCGAAGTCTCTGGGGCAGTCAGAGGACTTGAACAACCTCCCCTGTCACTCTTCAGTGCCATGGAAGGGACCGAAGCGTCATACACGTAGACCTTCACCCTGCTAGCTCTGACTCTCCCCTTCCTATAGGTAGTGAATATGCTGCCTGCAGTAGGTGTTTGTCCAACCTTTTCATACCATCTCAGCACTGTGATGATCAACAAATGTGTCCTGAAAATCTTTTATATGCACACCTTGCAGTCGGACCTCAGACCTTCTTCGGTGCAGAGCCTGGCCCTTGTACACACGGGACCATAAAGGGCATGCACCACATCCGTAAGTGGTAACCTCATCCCTTAATGTTGAAATGGTTTTACTTTCCTCGACTAGCTAGGATAGCAAATACCTATCTGGCTTTTATTTCCTTACGGCATATATATGTATTTGCCATATCTAGCACATTTTGAAATTTGAAAGCACTGATTTCCATAACCAGTCTAATTCAGGAAGAAATCTTACAACCACCCATCTCTGCCAACACTCTTTCCAGTGGCCACCCCCACCTCCAATTTCACGTAAATAGCAAATACTTTGTAATATTTTATCTACAGGAGACACTGTTGACTTGCAGGAGTAGTAACCATATTTGCTTATTTTTTTCATGCAAGAAGCTTAAAAATGCTTCTATGCTCTACAAACAAGACGAAAAAAAATCTGGAAGGACTTACCTCTGTCATAACATCATCCATAACAAGTGATTTTAAGATGAAGACTTCTTCGTGAGAAATAAAACCTGCTGGATTTAGCATTCAGCTCTCACTTTTATTAAACAGAGCTGTCATTTTAGACCCAAGCCTTCCCTAGAGATGGTGATCCCACCAGGGGAAGCAATATGTGAAGTTATCGCAAGAAAGTTTTTGTGTGAAATTGTGACTCTTGCCAGAGATGTCATATGTTTTAGTTAACTTCCTTCCCAAGAGCTAGGAAACTTTCCCAAGCCCCGGCTACATACAACTGGAATGCTCTGCAGAAGTCAGTAGCATGGGGCTGCCGAGAAAGAATGAATTTTATACACTCCATTTGTTTCTGGAGATAAAGACTCTGTTCTATTTTCCTCAAGGTGAAAGTCCAATTCACTTTGAAAACTGTAAAGCCTTATTCCATTGGAAGGAAATGATTATGATTTCTGTCACTGTTATTACTATTTATACCATCATAAATTTACCTACGGAAGGTGATAGCCTCTACTGGATTCCTTCCAGAGCTCCTTAAGGAGTAAAACCATACCACTGACAACCTACAAGACATTCTGTTCCATCTTTTCCTTGTCAGCCCCTTGGTGTAGCCAGCTACAACACTACACTGCTGATTAGCAGCTCTGCAGACACAGTGCGAGAGTAATTAATGTTCCCCATGTTGACTCTCAGGAACTACAATGCCATGAAGTACTCTCCAGGATTATCAAGGTGAAATTAAATTACGCTCAATACAGTTTGAGAGCAATTTTACTCGTGGCTTAGAGCACCTCCACAGGGATGTTCTGAAGTTGGTTCCTACCAGCTTGTGAGAGGCAACTGTTAAACACGAAGGAATTGTGCAAGCCAGATGGTAAACCTTTGCAGCCAGGCCACGGCGAGAATATGTCTATCACAGGAATTAGCTTCCGTGCTTCTCCTTCCACTTCCTCAGGGCAGTAGCAATATGGATCATGGAGAGTACCTTTTTCTCCTGTGGGAAAGGTTCTCTGACCTCGCCAGCTCCCTGCCCGCTCCCTCCTGCCGAGCCGTGAGCTCCACCTCAGTGAGAGTAAGCGACACTCAAAACAACCTTTGCTTTGTTTACATGCTTATCTCTGTACCTCAAGACCTTCAGTGGCTTGAGAGCAAAGAGGATATCTTATTTTTAAATCTTTGCTAACTAGCATAGTTCCTGGAACCTGAAAGGGGCACTAAACATTCTCAACGAGTGGGGTTTGAATAAAGTTTCAACTTTTTGAAATGGAAACAAAAAAGAGTAGATTGAATATTTATTCTAATCTAATCTTCTTTGATGGGAAAAGAGATCGATGCCTTTGCTCTATTTTTTACATTCCTTCCTAAACCTTGTTTACTTTGGCTGTTGTTTGGCTCTTGGGACAGACAGAGGCGACCTTCAAATTTGAGACTTTAGACCCCCTCTGAATGACTAATTACTCACGTACTGGATTTTGGCTCTATTTCATCATTTGGTGACTCAGACTAGGGGGAATTTGGAGTTAATATAATGGGGAGTGACTACTACTATTAGCAGTATAGCTAATATTTGAGGGCACTGAGCTAAGTCCTCTGTGTGTAGTCTTACTCGATCCTTTCCACACCCCTATGGAGTAGGTATTGTTTCACTTATTTTACAGCTAAGGAAACCGAGGCATAAGGAGTGACTAGAACAGGGTCTCCGTAGGGCTAAGGTTGAACCTGGGTCTACAAGACTTTAAAGTCTGGCTTTTGAATACCATGCTACACTGCTTAGAGACTCAGCTCTTAAGCTGCATTAGAGAGACGGTTCTGAGACACAAGGTGATTCAGCCTTTCAGGACATGCTGAGTGGGCACTGCCTTAGCTTTGCTTCCAGAGCAAAACATCATCATGGGGTGGCTTAGACAACGGACATTTATTTCTCAGTTCTGGAGGCTGGCAAGTCCAAGGTCAAGGTGCCTGCAGATTCACTTCCTGGTGAGGTCCACTTCCTGGCCTCTCTGTGTGCTCACATGGTCCTTCCCGGGTGAATACAGGGGAGAGAGAGTTCTCACTCTGCCTTCCTCTTCTTATAAGGGCACTAATTATATCATAAGAGCACCACCCTCTTGTCGTCATCCAAACCTAATTATCTCCCAAAGGCCCCACCTCCAAATACCATCACACTGGGGGTGAGGGTTTCAGTAGATGAATTCTCTGGAATGTGCTACACGGAACTCTAAAAAAGAAGACAGAACGGCAAGGTCTGGACTAGGGTAAGGCAAGCAAAGGACCTAGGGCTTCGCATGCAAGGAGGTACCTACCCTCAGGTGCCCCCCCTGCCCTCGAACAACCCTGCAACTCCATGAACCCATGTGCCTTGCTTGCTTCATCCCAGCCCTGCAGCACCGACCATCCTGTGCTCTTGGGGAACTCAGTGTCTCAGAAGGGCCTGGTATCAGTATAGGTCAGAACAGGAGGGAGAAACCCTGCCATCATTTGAACAGGAAAAGTTTAATATAAAAAATTATTAAATAGCAGTTTATGGTTTAGAAACCCTTGAGGACACAGAGGAAGAGACTAGGACAGGAGAAGCCAAAGAAGTTTTGACCTTCAGGATAAGAGTGAGGACTTTTGTTTTTCCCTTCAGGCTATGCCTGAGTGAGCAAGACTTGCCCTATTTCTTAGGCAACAGGACTCTGCAGCATTTCCTTTCAGATCACCCCAGGCATTTAGGCTATTTACAAAATCTAAATAAAATCTCAGTCAAACTCACATTCCGAGGGTGAAATGTTTTAGTGTCTTTTCCCAGAATGGCCCTTAAGTCTGGGAGGGAGTGCAAACAGGCTGGGTGATGGTCGATGTATTTGGATATTTATGGGAACCCAGAGGTTTTGGCAAAAGTGCATATACATCTTTTTTTTTTTTTTAAGATTTTACTCATTTATTTGACAGAGAGAGAGAGAGATCGAGCACAAGCAGGGGGACCAGCAGGTAGAGGGAGACGGAGAAGCAGATTCCCACCCCCCTGACCCCCACTGAGCAGGACGCTGGGATCACGACCTGAGCTGAAGGCAGACGCCTAGCTGACTGAGCCACCCAGGTAACCCAAAAGTACATATACATCTTTTTTTTTTTTTTTAAGATTTTATTTATTTATTTGAGACAGAGAGAATGAGAGAGAGAGAGCATGAGAGGGGGGAGGGTCAGAGGGAGAAGCAGACTCCCTGCCGAGCAGGGAGCCTGATGCGGGACTCGATCCCGGGACTCCAGGATCATGACCTGAGCCGAAGGCAGTCGCTTAACCAACTGCGCCACCCAGGTGCCCAGTACATATACATCTTAAAGAAGATTTAAATAGAATATATATATATAATTTGATATCACACAGACCGCACAGTAGAACTCGAGTGCAGGTCAAACGCAACAGCTGTTTGTGATCTCTCCTAAACTATAATAACAAAAGTGCTTTAAAAAATTCCTTTCCTTTCTCCAGCTTTCAAAGTACTTAACATTTGCATAATGATTAATCTCGGCTCCAGAGGAAATTCCCAAAGGGAGTGGAAAATCGAGAGGAGGGAGCACCTCAAGTCTTCAGCTTTGGAGCCTGCTCTCGGGGGAATTCTACTAACGTGGCCATCCTATTGACCATGACACTGGGACCTGGATAGCTGAGGGAACACAACCCCAGACATTGGGACAGTAAGTACGAACTTGGCCAAAAGTACAGCCCCAATTAAGGCGTGATAACACATCTCCTATTTCCAGAAGTTAGACCTGGAATATTTCAAGAAGGTTTTATTCTGTGCTTTGAAAGGGCCGAATCCTTATTCTCAGAACCCTGGCATACGCCCACATCAGCCCAATCAAGGAAAGCTCCGAGCATTTTCCTTTCCACAGAAGGTCTTCAGACCGGCTGTGTATTTGCTGTGATGTCAGGGGCCCCCGGAAGCTTTTGGCTGGGGCAAGGGCAGCAGGTTTGAAGTGCATTTCTTGGCCTCAGTATTTAACCTGTAAAATGAGGGCATCCAGCTAGCTGAATGGCTCCCAACCTGGCTGCATTTTAGAACTTGCAGAATCTGGGGAACTTTCAGATAAGACTCAACCCCTGCAGCCCGCTTCAGGCTAATTAAATCAGGATGTTCGGCAGGTGGGACCAGAAGGTTAGTATTTTAAGAAACCCTCTCGGGGCGCCTGGGTGGCTCAGTTGGTTAAGCATCTGCCTTCTGCTCAGGTCATGATCCCAGGGTTCTGGAATCGAGTCCCACATCGGGCTCCCTGCCCCTCAGGGAGTCTGCTTCTCCCTCCCCCGCTGCCTGCCACTCCCCCTGCTTGTGCTCTCTCTCTGTCAAATAAATAAATAAAATCTTTAAAAAAAAAAAAAAACCTTCTCAGTGAGCCAATATGCAGTCAGGTTTGAGAGGCGCCTGCAGTTCTAACATACAATACTATTGATACCTCCACGATGCTCATCCTGTGGGTGAACCTCTGTGCGTGAAAGCATTGTTTCTGTTACAACAAACTCATGGACTGTTAGCTGTTTGTGAACATGTGTATGCATTTGGATGGAGTCTATATGGAACACACAAAAAAGAAAACAGCTGTCTTAGGCACAAGGATAAAGGGAATTTTTCTTTAAAATTTAAAAAATACTGTACTGTCGGGGCGCCTGGGTGGCTCAGTTGGTTGAGTGACTGCCTTCAGCTCAGGTCATGATCCTGGAGTCCTGGGATCAAGTCCCATGTCGGGCTTCCCGCTTGGCGGGGAGTCTGCTTCTCCCTCTGACCCTCCCCCCTCTCATGCTCTCTCTATCTCATTCTCTCTCTCAAATAAATAAATAAAATCTTAAAAAAAAAAATACTGTACTGTCTTCACAACAACAACAACAAAAAACAACCCTAATTACCAAATACTCCCCACTCACTCTTGCAATTTTGGGTCTGGGCTGCTTCCAGAAGGTTGTTGAAGCCTGACCTCTGATCATAATAAAAGCAACAGTGTTCTTTGGTCAGAGCTGTGTTTCTCAAAGAACTTTCTGTCTCTCTGCCCTGAAATATTATTTCACGAAAGAAGTTGAAACTTCTATGTGGGTATGGACCTTCTCATTGTCGTGGGCCTAATGTAAGCGGTCATTCAAAGTGTATTCAATTATGACTGAACATAGCTCGTGGCTCTGTCCTGAAATCCAGTACTAAATGCATAGTTCATGAATCATATTCATCAACCCTGGCCATCATAAATATTCATCTAATGTCTGTCTTCATTAGGTGGTTAGTAACATGTCAAAGATATTTGTAGAGAAAACGAAAGTGATACATTCTATCTATATTTACTCTTATTTGAAAGGCTAATTTATTTTTAGAGTACTCTTTGATAAAAGGCTTTTAATAAAGGGATGTTTCCTTTAGAAATTGTCTTCTGTTTTCAAGCTAATAATCTTACACAAAGTTTATTAGTGTTTTGCTTGTTGAATGACATCAGTCAAGTGATGGGCTATGTAAATAGTCCAATTCAGAGAAGGACGACATAAAGCACTACTCTTTTTTTTTTTTTTAAAGATTTTATTTATTTATTTGAGAGAGAGAGTGAGAGAGAGAAAGAGCACAAGAGGGGGGAGCGGGAGAGGGAGAAGCAGACTCCCTGTCGAGCAGGGAGCCCGATGCGGGACTCGATCCAGGGACTCCAGGATCATGACCTGAGCCGAAGGCAGTCGCTTAACCAACTGAGCCACCCAGGCGCCCCTAAAGCACTACTCTTAAAAGCTTACATTGATGCCTTCTCTACTAACGGTACTCTGGAGTTGCTTTTCCAATGAAAAGAGGCAGCAGTGGTTCATTTCCACACTTACCTGGTCTCCTTGGTAATTGATAACCCGTCACACGATTGCTGCATGGATGGGATACAGTCTGAATAGAACAGAGCAGGGACTGGCAAACTTTTTCTTTAAAGGCCCAAATACTAAATATTTTTGGCTTTACTCTCCAACTCGGGCTGTAGCACCAAAGCAGCCGGAGAGAATATGTCAATGAGTGTATGTGGTGGCATGCCAAAAAAAAAAAAACAAAAACCCTTTATTTAAAAACAAAACAAAACAGGTGGCGGGCTGGATTTGGCTTTCAGGCGATAGTTTGCCCACTGGTGGAATAGAGCAAACCCAACAGGGTGTCAAACCGGCTCTCAGGTGGCCAGGATTGGGAATTTTAACTCAACCCAAAGAAGCCAGGCTGTGTTGGGGTTCCATTTGAACAAGTAGGTCCACCATGATAGGAAAAGTCATGAGAATACATTAACAATTAAAGAGTGGTGGGTGCCTGGGTGGCTTAGTTGGTTAAGCAACTGCCTTCAGCTCAGGTCATGATCTCAGGGTCCTGGGATCGAGTCCTGCATCGGGCTCCCGGCTCTGCGGGGAGCCTGCTTCTCCCTCTCCCACTCCCCCTGCTGTGTTCCCTCCCTCGCTGTGTCTCTTTCTGTCAAATAAATAAATAAAATCTTAAAAAAAAAAAAAAACAATTAAAGAGTGGTAACAGCAATGGCTAGTGTTTGCAGAGGACGTGCTTTGTAACTTGTGCCGAACACTTTCCATGTAATCTTTATAATAACCTGGAGGTAGCTATTATTGTATTCCCATTTTATAGATGAGGAAACTGAGGCACAGAGGGGTTAATTAAGTTTCCCACTGACATAAAGCTAGTAAGTGGCATGGCTGAGATGTGAACCCAGACAATCTGACTTTAGAGATTGCTCTTCTTTTTTTTTAGAGAGAGAGAGAGAGAATGTGTGCAGGTGCGTAAGCATGGGGGTGGGGTGGGGTGGGGTGGGGCCTGGGGTTGGGGGGGAGGGACAGAGGGAGAGGAGAGAGAGAATCTTAAGCAGGCTCCATGTAGGGCTCCATCTCACGATCCTGAGATCATGACCTGAGCCGAAATCAAGAGTCCCACACTTACCCGACTGAGCCACCCAGGGGCCCCTAGAGACTATTCTTCTAACCACGATGCATTATTACCTCCTGCCAAGGGACACAGAAGTCCCAAGTCATCACAGCTGGGAGGGAAGAGTTTCTATATCAGTACTCTAGTCTTGGTTCAAGTTCTAGGGGGTCACCATGCTGAGGATAGACCAAGAATAGTGTCATGGGGTGTGCACTGTGGGGAGACTATTCTCCATGGGGCTCTCATGTTTCTGCATGTCTTTAAGCAAAAACATTGGCAGCCTTTTGTTGGGGGCTATGTTTTCATATTGAACAGCCTTGGCAGATAGAGATGGCGTTTCCCTCTGGAGCAGAGGGAAGGTTAGTTTGCTGTACTATTATCCTAAAGATCATGCCTCCCTCTGGGGCAAAGTTGGGCAAGTTTGCTTGCAGCCCATTATAAAAGACTGGGGTTCTTCTGTGCTCTTATAAGAGAGGGTTCAAAATGCCGCTGAAATGTTCGCTTTAAAATGATTAGTTTTATGTTATGTGAATTTCACCTCAATTGAAAAAATCAAGTCAAAAATGAAAAGAAACAAAACTTAATGAAAAGACAGCCATATAAGAAGCAGACTCTCACTGGACACTGAATATGCTCATGCCTTGATCTTGGACATCCCAGCCTCTAAAACTGTGAGACATAGATTTCCATTGTTTACAAGTCACCAAGTCTATGGGATTTAGGTTATGGTAGTCTAAACAGACTAAGGCCAGAAGACCTGTGTTGAAGGCAGAGAGAGGCAAGCCTCTGTGAGAACCTATAGCTCTTGATTATATAACTAGCAGAGTGGTATGGTCCTCTGAGAAGTTCTAAAACTGACTAGAAAGTGTTAAAGATGTACAGCTGATTCACTGGAATGATTTTTCAATGAACTGTAGCTGTAACATAAGTATTTCATCTGGCAATTTAATATAGTGGTTCCTGAACCCAGCGGCTCATCAGAATCACATGGTAATTTAAAATAACAATAATAAAACAACAGATTCCTAAGCTCCACCTTATATCTAATGAATCAGAATATCTGGGGGTGGAGCTCAGAAATCAATATTTTACAAAGTTTTCCCAGATTATTCAGATGCACTGAGTCCCTGCAGTATTCTGATGATAAAGATTGATGGCTCAGTTGGTTGGGCATCTGCCTTCGGCTCAGGTCACGATCCCAGGGTCCTGCTCAGCGGGGAGCCTGCTTCTCCCTCTCCCTCTGCCCTTTCCCCTGCTTGTGCTCTCTCACATGCACTCTCTCTCTCTCAAAAAAATAAATAAAATCTTAAAAAAAGATTGAATTCAATCATAGACAAGTCCTTCTGCTTCTCTGTACCTAGCTTTCTTCAATTGTTACTCAAATAGTTAAACTCTAGAATTGTTGTCCAGTGGCAATTGGACACATGTGGCTATTTAAAATGAAATTAATCAAAAGTGCGTAAAATTTAAAAGTCAGTTCCTCAGTTGTATTGGCTACATTTAAGGTATTTATAGCTACATGTGGCTAGTTGCTACAGCATCATATCGTATAGATACAGAACATTTCCATCATCACAGAAAGTTCTATTATCCAATTCAGCTGCTCTAGAATAGCTTACACCAGAAAAGAAGGAAGCAATCAAAGACTACTGGGGTCATACCAAAAAAACTCCGGAGTCAACACGAATAAGTCAATATCCCCTTGACCAAAGATAGGATAATTTGAGCACCACTTAGAATAATAACTGCAATGGGTTGAAGTATATGAAATATATTTAAATCCATGGCTCATACTTGTACGAAAATAAAATCTATTGGTGTCTTTTAGAGGATGCTAGGGAACCAAGTCACCACTTGAAAACTGGAAAATACAGGGTTATCAAACATTTAATCAATACTTTCTGGAGGAAAGTTTGGATAAATGGAGATAGGACTGAGATGCATTATCAGAAGGCCCATTAGCAGCTCCCACAGGACGGAGCACCTGTTGCCCTACACCGTGGTTAATTCAATAACGCATCTTTGTGCTAGTTTTTCTTCCCTCTTTTACTTCCCGTGTCTTGCATTCTTGTTCTCTGAGATTCCCAAATAAATGATTGCATGCAAACTTCTATCTGTGGTTCTGCTCTGCAGGGATCCCAGGCTGGGACAGCATTCTAGTACAAATTCTTTTTTTTTTTTTTTAAGATTTATTTATTTATGTGAAAGAGAGATAGTGCTAGAAAGTGGCAGGAGGAACAGAGCGAAAGAGAGAATCCTGAAGCAGACTCCCCGCTGAGCAGGGAGCCCCACTTGAGGCTCCATCCCAGGACCCTGAGATCATGACCTGAGCTGAAATCAAGAGTCGGCCGCTTAACCAACGGAGCCACCCACGTGCCCCTCCAGTACAAATTCTTGAAAGACAATTTAACCATACTGGCATATAGATTTGGTTGATTGGTTGTGCTTCCAGTCTTGGTCCAATCTCCTGTGAGGGGCTGTCACTTCAAGAGATGTACATGGGATTTCTTAAAGTAGAAGAGGTGGAAGGGAGAGAGAGTTGTGGGGGGCAGAATGAGCCTTGCTAGTGCTGCGATCTGCTGACCGGCAGCTTGGGAATCACCGGAGCTTGTTCGAAGTGGCGACTCTTAGAGCTCCAGCCAGACCTACTGAAAGCAAATCTGCATTTAACAAGATTCCCCAGGTGATTCGCATGTGCATCAACGTTAAAGAGTTCTCCTCTAGAGGGGGTAATAATTATCCAGTTCAGAGAGATTTTGACAAGAGTTAAGGTGCTGAATCCAAAGGTCAATGGGAAGCACATAGAGGAGCAGGGGAGCACATGATATTGTGAGTGTGTGTGTGTGTGTGTGTGTTGTGGGGGGAGTTGCAAGAGGAAAAGTGGGATTGGATCTATGAGAAACACTTTAAATTCATACCAGGAAAAACATTCTATACCTACGTTATGCTATTTTGCACCATAAACCTCACAAAATGTTCAAGTGGGACGATAAAACCACCCCCCAAATCAACAGAAAACAATGTCTACGTGTGGTTGTAAACACAGAGCAGGTGCTCACTGAACAACTGTTAAATGCTGAATCGCAGGCTTGTGTTTGGGGCGGGGTTGTGTATCTGTGAGGGAGGCGGAACCAATCTTGGCAATCTGCCACTTCCTCCTAGGGCCCCCTCCCCCCCCGCCCAGGCTTCGCCCTCCCTGCCTCTCCCCTGTCCCTAGACTCCTACACTCAGTTCACTGCCCCCTCTCCCATGGACAAACTCCCAGTGACGGGCACGGTGTGCTAGTAAATGTTTCACAACTGGCTCTCCAGAAATAAATATGAAGCTCTAGTTCGTAGGGTTTGCCAATTTCCCTAACAAACAGTGCCATCGTGGCCGGCTCTAAGCTGCCGTGATGTTAACTGGACACAGAGTCGGGAGATGGTGCGACTGGCTCAGCAGAGCGCTGGAAATGATGGGGAGAAATGGCAAGAAGGAACCAAAGGGTAGAAAGGACACTGTCGAGTGGTCTCTCGCCTTCTCAGAAGTGGGAGAAGAAAACCTCAGTTGATGGCCCAGAGTGCTGCCTTTAAGTCCGGGGCTGTGATTCCGAAACGCAGCTGCCTACGTCAAGTCAAAAGGGCTTGCATTGTATCCTTGGCTCTCTGCTACGGGTTCGGCATCTCCCCCCATTGATGACTACTACCTCTTAGCGCCTTTATGGGGAACTTGCTTATGTTGAGCTTTAAGAGTCAGAAACTCAGCTGCAGAAGAGGTTTGAGGACAGCCAGAGTGACTTGTATCCTATGTTTGCTGAAGCTTCTCCCATAAACATTAACTGGGCTCTGGAATGCGCATACCTACCCTTCCTGGACGCACCACACCCCAATTTCCCCTGCCTGAGTGTAGTCCTAATGACTCCTACCCAGCTTCCTTAGGTGTTACACACCCCGCTTTGCTGGTCAAAGTTCAAGGCCTCACCTGGATTCTTTGGACATCATCCCAGAGCTGAATCCCTGTCTCTCCCGGGAGCTCTCCAGCTGGCAAAGAACTCCCTTCCCTCAGGGATGTTAGCAGATAACGCAAACCTGCCTTGCTGTAGGCACGGGCAGGTAGCTCCCACCTGTCCTGCCCACGAGCACTGTTTTGGGGGCTTGATGTTGGTTCTCCAAAGGCCTGACCCAGGGGCTCCATCCCCTCTGGGCATCCCTCCAGCTGCACAGCCCTTGATCTGTTTTGTGGCTCTTCACCTTTACCGACAAAACACGCACCTGAATTTCCCATAACTGCTCTGGTTGCTCCCCTTTCACCTTTTCTTGGAAAGCATCCAGTGCTAGAAATCCAACTCACTAGAGACAGCCTGAATTAATGCTTCTTAATCTGCATGAAATAGAACTTTTTGTAACCTTCTCTTTGGTGTTTAATCAATGGTGACTTTCAGAAAAGACACGTTTCTACTGGCAGATTAAAAGGGTTCATTTTTGTGGCGCTAATATCTGTTTGGAACGCAACACCTTGTTCCCCCCTCTCCCCACGTGAACGCACCTTCCGGTTTTAGATTTATGATTTGGCTTTTATTTCTTGGAGAATAGAGACAGAAGTAGTGGAAGTCCCCTTATCTCTGTCAGAGCGGGGGTCTCTGCTCAGGATTACATCCTCTCCGGCCCCTTCAAAGCAGCCACCATTTATGTTCATTCCTTCTAATCCTCGTTCTCTCCTCATGTTTTCTCATCTGAGCACATAAACACATCGCTACCCTTTCTTACAAAGTCAAGGCTAGCTTACACGGTCCGGGAAAGCTCACACTGACAGAGGGGCTCCAGGTGGCTCAGCTAACTCACCATGGCTTTTGTGTCTCCCAGGCTGGGGAAGGCGCTCAGTGTGTCCTTCCTACCAGCTGAGAACCCTGCTCTGCCCTTGGAGCGTCCCACTGAGAATGAGGCCAGAGGTCTCCAGACCAAAGAATGCTTTTCATCAAGCCCAAGTTAGGCGGGAAGGAATCCCAGCAGCTTCTGCTGTTGGCCTGTGATGCTGACCAAGCTGGAGCATCCTTGACCCCTCTCTTCTTTCTCCCAGATGTCCAATGAACTTGTGTTCAGCTTGCCCTCTGACCCTCCACAACGTTGCCTTCTGCGAGGCCTCTGGTGAGTTTGAAAGGCTGCCAGTCTGGACCCAAAAATGGAAGTGCCTGAGGGAGAGAGTCTTCCAAAGTTCTTGGTTGTCAGAGAGATGAACATCATCAAATGACTGAAAAGATGAAAGGGACCGACACTGACGGCGATTGTCAGATTAGACTGTCCAAGGGACGAGGCTCAAGAGGAGGCAGGAACCATGGCGCTGAAAAGCCTGCGCTGGAATTGCTAGCATTCTGAACAAGTTTTCAGGGAGCTTATCAGAGAAGGTCAACTTGAGTGGGCAGTAATGAGTTGATGGCTCTGATCCAGGGACAAGTCAGACCATAGAAACCAAAGTCGTATGGAGGTGGGGTGCTCTGTAATTATAATGTTCCCTGGGGACAGGCATTGGGCCCCAGGACGAGACTGGTGAACCCCTGCCCAGTGAAATGATCAGGTATCAAGCTAAAATATGGACGGTGAATATGCTCAGAAGAAAGTGCATGGGCTCAAATATGTTAGCTCTCTGTCTTTTATTAAGGCCCTTTCTTGGAGAAAGAACTAAAGTTGAGGTGGGCAGATCTTGAAAATGCGTAAGGCTGATCTTATAATCAGCCTGCCTGAGCTTGTATATTGTAGGTATTCAGAAAATGGCTTGTTGTTCACAACGTAATAGGGCTCAGCCCCTGTCTTGCGGTGCTACTGCCCTGGTCTTTAAAGAGTTAAGTGATAGTGCCAGATGACTGGAATGTCCCACGGTGGTACGTTGTGCCCAGTCCACAGATAGGCTACCCCTCTGCTGGGACAGGGCTTCTTCGGTTTATTCCAAAGTAGGTAAATGCTGGGTGTTCTCTCGACCTTAGAAGGGGTAAGACAGCACAGGGAATTAATAGAAGTCTGAAATCTGAGGGTGTCAGATGTGGGCATTAGCATATATCTTGAAACCAGGAAACTAGCCTTTCCCTCTCCTCATTTCCAAAAATATCTTTCCAAGATAGTCTCTATTGTTTTGCCCAGGGCTGTTGGGTCTTAATCAGTTTGCCTTATAAGGGATTTCAGGGTTTCAGGAGCTCTTCCAATAGGAAGTTTTCCCTGCTGTTCTGCCCGAGTTGCCTTCTGCTTAATTTTAGTGCGTTACGTCTGTAAAGACAGGGAGGGCTTTATGGGGCAAAAGGCCCGATCATCGTGGGAAGAATGAATCATTCGGAGAACAGTGAGAAGGGCTGGAAGGCGAAGGTGGCCGAGGGGCAGGAAGCTGGGGGTGGATGGATGACTGGGAACAGCATCAGAACAATCCGGCTTCTTTCTCCATTCCTCCCACTAGGGGGTGCCCAGCATCCCGGAATAATCTCTATTATTAAAACGTTGAAGTTTCAGGGGGCTCCATTTATTTTATAGCAGGGAGCTGGCTGGCCCAGGTTTCGTGCATCTCTGCCCTGAGTTGAGAAGAGACGGGGTGGGAGGGATGGGGTGGAGGGAGGGCTCTTACGTCAACAAGTACACAAATGCCTGTTAAGCATCGGAGGATCCTCAGTCCATGGAAACCTCTGGCAATAGCATGCCTTCTCTAGGACCCACTGGTTTTCAGATCAGTAACGGGAGTAATTGTGGATCCAAAAATCCTCCTGGGCCCAGGAAAGGTGTGATATTTTACCCTGGGGGTAAAATCCTCCTGGGCCCAGGAAAGGTGTGATATTTACCCTGGGGGTAAAGATGTTGTGGGGATAACAAACAAGCAAGGTTGAGAGATTGTTTAGAGGTCAGGGATGGAATAAAGATCAAAGATAAAGTAAGACTTTCGGGGTGCCTGGGTGGCTCAGTGGGTGAAGCGTCTGCCTTCAGCTCAGGTCATGATCCCAGGGTCCTGGGATCGAGCCCCGCATCGGGCTCCTTGCTCACCGGGGAGTCTGCTTCTCCCTCTCCCTCCACCCCTCCCCACAGTTTGTGCTCTCTCTCTCTCTGTCAAATAAATAAAATCTTAAAAAAAAAAAAAATAAAGTGAGATTCTTAAACAGAGTAGATAACAGGGGTGGATAAAGGTTAGGGAGAGTGAGGGCATTTTGAGGGTCTCAAAACATACATGCCTTCAGAGTGGCCACAGCATGACTTCTAGCTACGGGTGCCTTTGTGGAAAGAACAGGGAACTTGGACCTGGACAGACATGAGTTCAAATTTCATCCCAAGCACTCAATGGCCTCGTGATCTTGGGAATTTAGGAGAGTTAGTCAACCCCTTTAATCTGTAATTCTCTCATTTCAAAACAGAACTAAGAATACTAGGGTTACTTGAGAATTCAAAAGGAAATGGATATTCTTAGAAGGTGAAGGAGGGTCAGTCTGACAAGGCACTTTCAGACCAAGAACCAAAGCAAGCCACTGAATACCATTTACAGAGAGTTTTAGTCGGGGAGATGAGGCGGGTGGGAGGAGGGACAGACCACCCAGGGCAGGACACACCCAGCTATTCTCCGCTGGGTCTGGACCTTAATCCCTAGCTTCTATGGAGCGAGGGGCATGGTGGTGAGGTCATAGGGTAGTTATCTAAAGTGGGACCTGCTGTGTGCTGCTCGTCTCTGCTCGTTACTTGAAGTGGGGCCTTCTGTGCACAACTTTAGGAAAGATAAGAAGGAGCTTTCCCACATTCCGGTAGGGGCGTCCATTAGTTTCCACAGGGCCTCGAACATGTAGCCTGGAGGGAGGTCTTGTGTGGGCATGAACAGGAGAGAGGGCTAAAGATGGAGTCAGGGTTGTCAGCACTCCCACACAAAGCATGGAATGCATTTAACCTTCTCTCTCTCATTTTTCCCTATTTGGAAATGGCGGAGAGCAAAGAAAGAAGTATCTATTGCTGGTTTCTGGCACCCCAAGACCTCAGGTACCAGGACTGCAGCCCCAGGGCAAGAAGGTCTTCCTTGGCCTCTGGGGCTTTCTGCACTGCAGAGCTTCACTGACTATTTAGGACACGCTGGAGTAGTCTTGGCCGCTATGACCCTTTGGACCAGCCCTTAAGTACTTCACAGGACTGTGGGCCATCATTAAGAAACCAGTCCCCAACTCAATTTTTAGAGGTCACCAACTGGTCCAGAGGCCTTCGATCTTGGAGTGTTAAATTGTCTTGCCCACAGCCACACAGAGGGCCAAAGCCTGGCCTGCAATCCCCGTGCAACGCTTTCCTGTATTACCAGTTAATCCATGCTAATGTGACAATGACCCACAATTCTTTTCAGCATAGTGTTCCAAAGTGTGGGCCACAGACCACCTGTACCAGCATCAGAAGGTGGGCTTGATAAAAACACAGATTCCTGGCCTCCTGCCAGACCTGTGCACTCAGAACCTCTAAAGTTGAAAGGCAATGGCTTACAAAGTTCCCAGTCCCAGGTCACACTCTTACGCGGAAATACAATGCCTGAATCTGCCCAAGTGCTCTTTTGTGGGGGAAGGTTGGAGCCCTTAGGTGGAAGTCTTGTTGGTTCAAAAGTCATAGCCTACAGGTGTTTCTGACCCTGCTTATTTACAGAGCCAACTTCGTCCCTAGCTACTTCCTTCCTTCCCCTGGAACTTCCTAATGTTGGAATCATTTCTGTGACGGTCACGGGAGACCGTTTCTGTGGACACCCGATGAGACAGCTTGCTTTGCCAAGGTCAGCTTGATTCTCTCCGGAGCCACAGTAATCACCGGGCCTCCTGTCAAGGCAGCGGGGGAGGGGAGGGAGTTTTGGGTTTTGTTTCTGGGCATTGGGGGCACCAGGATACCCGGATCACCAGCTGCCACTTCCTTGGCATTGACGGAGCACTTACTAACAGGATAGCTGTGTCTAGATGGACACGGCTGGGGTCAGAACTACCCATGTCTTGAAGGCTGTGAACTCGGACCTCTCCGTCTAGAGAGGGATGGGCTCTGGACACGTGAACAGGCTTCCGGAGCTTCCTCCCGACAAGGATTGCATGAGCTGGCTTTGCAGAAGGAACTTGTGACCGTGGATCACCCTCCAGAGAGACAGGCCTTTCCAGACTCAGAGGAACAGCAGTGGAAGTTCTCTGCTCGAAGTCTGTAGCCCTCAGAGTAAGAGGCTTCACCTCGGCCTCTGCGAGGGTCCCTGCACCGCAGAATGGCAGCGGGTCTTCAGGGCAGAGAGAGTTTGCAAGAAGGATTCACATCAGCTTCAAAATGCCCCAAATGAGCACAAACATGCTGCCAGGAAGGCAGTTGTTGCTGTCTGAAATGCTGTTTGGCACAAGGTGGAAAATGAATTTCTGTAACATAAGACTGCAGGTCACCCCTCGTGCAGCCAATGTCACGTTCGCACTCTCCAGCTGGCCCACTGGCTGCCTCCAGGAGGTCGGGGCGGGGCTGTGTGGAGGTGGTTTCGGCCTCCTCCCTTCAAGGGGGCCTGCGTGCCTGCCTGGGGTCCTGGGGGTAGAGAGGTCCCCTCCGGAAGGCATCATCTGACCCCTTCCCAATCCTTTCGGTTTTCGAGGAACAAGAGGATTCATCTGACTCAACTGGAGATGGCTCCCTTCCCTAATTTATTCTATTCCCGAAGCTTCACTACTCCCGGGCTCAGCGTGAGTAGGCAGGAGCCCGAGAAGACGCAGCCCCTTGCAGAGAAACAAGTTCACAGGCGAAAAGAAAAACCCTAACCTCTTTCTTGTCATTCAGCAGGTTTTGTTGAACCTGGAGAGGAAATACATTCCAAAGGCAGGAAATGACCCAGAGCCCGTAACAATATGTGAAAAGCCAAACTGGTGCTTCCGTCACTTTGTTTCAAACTATTCTCATCTGTGTACCAGGAAGCCTAACCCATTACCAGATGGAGGTTTGTTTTCAGACGCCTCTCGGCATCTGCCACTCCCGGCTGGTGACATTTGCACGTTTCAAGAAGGCAAAACTGTTCTGACATCTTCTAACTTCCGGAGAGAGGCGGCCCTCAGGAAAGCCTTCGGGTCTCTTGCCGGCGGCCCCGACCATCTGATGTGCTCCATGCGGCTGGCCTCGAGCCGAGAACGCTAGCGCGGAGTCTGTTCTCGAAGATTTGCAGCATCTGAAATCAAACTGCCCCACGCTGCCGGAAAAGGTGGCTCCCTTGCCCGCTTCCTAATCCCTTCTCGCAGGCTTTCCCAGAGAAATCTGATGAGTCAGGAAGGAAGAAAACGTGGCCGAGGGAGATCTGGGCGTGGGCTGGTCTCATTGCTTCAGAAAACTCCCGCCTGTTCCACAATGTGGGTCACGGTTAGGGGTTCGGTTGTACTTTTTTCTCTGTTTGTTCCTCCATTAGCGCTCACTGGGAGAGACCCTTCATTTACCACTCGTGAAATTAGCTCTGCCAAAGCAGGAAGGCCCTCTGATGATAATGAGTCACGGTTACAAGAAAGTTGTGACTTCACTTTACCCCCATGAGCAGGGCAAGAAAATGCTCCCACCTTTGCTCCCAGAAGGAACAATCATTCAGCGGCCTTGTTCTGGCCCGGGGGCCTGTACTTTCCCAAGGCTTTTAATTTTTACTGAGCACCTTTCATCAGCCTTCCCACTGAAGGCTGTGTGCCAGTTGGATTCTCAACACAGCGAGTGAGGTGGCTTCTGGGATACCTTGCTCCGAGCAGGTATCCTGCTAATCCCCCTGAGGTCATCGGAAAGGAGCTAGAGTTGAATGAATAATGTGCCCAACTCTTTCAACCCTTTCAAAATGGGACACGGATTAAAGTATAAAGAATCCAATATATTTGTTGACACCTGGTTTATAAAAAAGCTCCAGCAAGAAAGAAGGGGGACATTCAACATCAGGCTGGGGAAATGGGAGCATCAGTGGGGGACACTGCTCTCTCGTGTTCTGGCAGCAAATACCTGTCCTGGAGCGTGAAACCCCTCTGTGCCACTACCCAAAATTGTGTGGTTTTATTTTTATTTTTTTAAAGATTTTATTTATTTATTTGACAGAGAGAGACACAGTGAGAGAGGGAACACAAGCAGGGGGAGTGGGAGAGGGAGAAGCAGGCTTCCCGCTGAGCAGGGAGCCCCCAGTGCAGGGCTCGATCCCAGGATGCTGGGATCGTGACCTGAGCTGAAGGCAGACGCCCAACCGACTGAGCCATCCAGGTGCCCCATGAAAGAGATTTTAAAAAGTATGTTCTGATTAGCTTGGATTTGTCCCTAGTGAGGGAATATAGTCTCCATTACAGGACAGTAGCTTCATACCAGAGGCAGGTTGTACCAACTATATGTAGCTGGTAGTAAACCGTAGGTAAAAGAACCTAGAAGATCTTCATAAAAAGAGAGAGAGAGGGAGAGACAATCTTCCCAGCAACAAGGGAAGATAAGAGATGTATGGGTCCCTCTCCCCTTACTAGGAATGGGAAACAGAGGGAGTTCATGATTCTAACTCTTGACACCAGCCAAACAGGGTAAATAGTTTATATTATGATGATGACAGTGACCCTAATGATGAAGAGATGGTGTTGACCCAGATTAAAAAAAAAAAAAAAGGTGCTTGATTTCAAGCTATGCTTAAGCCCCAAAACACTACTGTCAGGGCCACTTCTATGATCCAAGGGACTTTTCACTACAGCTAGAGGCATTTGGGGTGAATGAAATAAACATAATCGAATAGAAAAATCAGGATTAGATAAAGATGGGATTGGGAATGGTTAAAAAATTAGTGAGAAAGGTATCAAATATATACCTATTTCCATTCTGCGTTCAGTCTTGATATAATGGTTAAAAATACAGTTAAAAACTATTCTTATATTAATACGTAGCAGGGCAAAAGATTTTGCTGGGCTCTCTGGGCACATATTTGGGGTGGCTAGTCAGTGGGGCCTTTCAGTCATCTACAGCCTTCCCCATAGACAAAAGACAGAGTGGGGAATGCCCGACTCCTTGAGGGCAGCTGCTGAAGGCCAGGCCGTAACCTGGCGGTAAATGTTAGCGTGTGCTTAACCCCAGGTTTAGCAGAGGTGGTTGCTAGGCACTTAAAGGAGATGCTTATGTTTTGCAAGTGAGAGAACAGATTCAAAAGGGGAGAAAGAATAGAACCATGAGTTCCAAACTACGTGGAGGTGCCCGGGACACCACAGCAAACTCACAGGGGGCATGGCGGCAGACATTAAGTGTGGAGAGAAACATGGTGATGCTGACCCCTGTGGAACACCGTGGGAATGACGAGGTCAAGGTTGCTCACCGTTTCAACCGTAGACTGTGCCCCCTTCCCCTGCAAGACGTCTTGTCTCTGAGAAGTTGGGTTTCCAGCCGTTGTTATGAAATGCAATTACCAAGTGAAAGTCAGTGTGGAAGAAGGGATGCAGGTGGTGGTGCCTGTCTAGTTTCCAAGGTTTTACAAGACTTTCAGGGCCCACTTGGCATATACTTCCTTTTGTAAGTACCTGTGGTTGAGAGTAGAATAAAAATATATATATATATATTTTTGAATTTATGTGTCTTATTCTTATTCAAACAGCTGAGTTGTTGGGACCTAACCACTGGGTAAGTAATGTTTCTGTTGTATTTCTTTTCAGCTAGGAGCTCTGTAAAAAAATTCCTGAGCCGCTAAGATGCTATGAATTGAGAAAGCTGGGGAACCTGTTGGTGAGAGCAGTACAAACTGTATCCAGGGGCAAGGTGCAATTTAATGATTTAGGTTCATTAGGGGAGGGGCAGAGGCAGAGGGAGAAGCAGGCTCCCCGCAGAGCAGTGAGCCCGATGTGGGGCTCGATCCCAGGACCCTGGGATCATGACCTGAGCCGAAGGCAGACGCTTAACCGACTGAGCCACCCAGGTGTCTCTAAAATTATTTTATACCATGCTTCTCAAGCTATCGTCAGTGAAGGGCTTTTTTTTTTAATTTCCAATTTCCATTGGATTATGTGATGGTTAATTTTTTGTGTGTTAACTTGGCTGGGCCATGGTGCCCACGTATTTGGTCAAACATTATTCTGGATGTTGCTCCGAAGATGTTTTTTGGGATGACATTACCATTAAAATCAGCAGACTTTGAATAAAGCAGATTACCTCTATAACGTGGGTGGGTCTCAGCCAATCAACTGAAGGTCTTACCAGAACAAAGACAAAACTTCCTGAGCAAGAAGAAATTTTTGCTAGCAGACTGCCTTTGGACTAGAATTCTTCCCTGAAATAGATCTCTCTTTTTATATATAGACATACACACACACATGCACACACGTGCACTCATACCCCTCTTGGTTCTATTTCTCTGGAGAATGCTAACTAATGTAGATTGATACTTTAAAAATGCAATAAAAATAAATTTCTAAGAAAATGATCATATGTTTAAATATTGTGAAAATGTTAAATTGCTATAAAAGTTTCTAAATACCTGCTTTCAGTTTCCATATTTAGTTTATCTGATTGATAATCAAGTGTTTGTAGAAGACACTTAGAGTAGAGCTGATATCATAAAAATGTAAATATATACATACATTCATACATACTTACACACATGTATTTATTTATTTTTTATTTTGAACTAATTTTAAATTTGTTGGAAACCTGCAAAACTAATGCAGAGATTTCCCATATATTCCCTTACCCAAGTTCCCCAATTTTAACATCTACATAAACATAGTACAGTCTTCAAAATGAAGATACTGACATTGGTACAAAACTATTAACTAAACTACAGAGCTGACTGAAATTTCACCACATATATTTTATTTTATTTTTTTTGTTTTTAAATATGAATGATAATGCATTTTACTGTGTATGAAGTATCCTACTTATTTTTATTTTATTTTATTATGTTATGTTAGTCATCATACAATACATCATTAGTTTTTGTTTTTTTTTTTTAAAGATTTTATTTATTTGACAGAGAGAGACACAGCGAGAGAGGGAACACAAGCAGGGGAAGTGGGAGAGGGAGAAGCAGGCTCCCCGCGGAGCAGGGAGCCCGATGCGGGGCTCGATCCCAGGACCCTGGGATCTTGACCTGAGCCGAAGGCAGACGCTTAACGACTGAGCCACCCAGGAGCCCCACATCATTAGTTTTTGATGTAGTGTTCCATGATTCATTGTTTGCGTATAACACCCAGTGCTCCATGCAGAACGTGCCCTCCTTAATACCCATCAGCGGGCTAACCCATCCCCCTCCCCCCTCCCCACACCACGTATATTTTAAATGGTGAAGTCACAACTCTAGAATGTGTGACTTTAGTAGCTACTGGGCCAGAAAATATTTCCAGAATGGGTTGAGATCATTGCTTTCTCATGTTTGGAGATGAGCCAGCTGAGGCCTAGAAGTCTGACAGTAATTGTGGATTGTTCTGTAGAAGAATATAGAGACCACAAACCTTAATTAAAAACATCTCGCACATACTGACTGAGTGAATACCACAGCTCCTAAGCGTGTCTATCATTACTGCCAGAAATAACAAATTCTTTTGTATCTAGAAAGATTAGTCACTTAATGACAGGATGTATAGAACAGAATGTAATGACAGAATGCATTGAGCTTGGATGAGAATCTGAAATGTCATGCATTTTTTGACCAAGCCATCCCTCTTCATCTCTTCTGTGAAGACTTCTATGACCTTCCATGGTTAGAACTGTTGTAATGGCTTTGGGCAGCCCCTACCCTAATGACTACACAGATTTCTGTCACGGTACCCGTGACACTTTATTGTTATAATTTGTGTAGGTGCCTGCTGAACTGTGAGCGTCTCATGAGCAGGGGTGTATCTTATTCACCCTGGTGTCTCAAAACCCGGCCGGCATGCAGCCCTGCTCACCGGAGGAATGAATGAGTGAATGAATCGAACCCACAATAAATTTACATCGACGTTTTTCTTCCTACCTCATCTTGTTTGGGAAAAGAGCCCATAACTTGAACTCACTCCAGTGAATAAGACAATGCCGCAGTATATTCAAAAGGAAAAGCTTTCAAGGGCCTTGTGTTTGAGAAACAGATAGGCATTGAATGCCAGGTGTGACTTAAAAGCTGAATAGACTATCACTTTTACAAACAGCACAAGTGTGTGGGTGCTGATTCACTCTAGTCAGTGGATGCATTGTACTCCTCAGGTGATTTTATCCACTTTAGTGAAATCTAAAGCTTTCCACCTAGGCTGATGAGTTATTATTAGTTACCATTATTATTCAGCATTTCCACAGTATGTGTTTTCAAAGTATTACGTTCCTCATTCTTAACGAGCGACACAGAATATAGGTAATGAAAGGACGTTTAATCTAGTCTCACGTGGAGCTGATAGTCAATAAATTTTTGTTGACTGATTCATCACTGAACTCAGCTGGGGACCAGCCGGTGCTAACTTGTGGGAAGAAATCCTCCCTGACTTTCTGTGGAGGAGCCTGAGGAGGGCAGGGCAGGGGCACAAAGGTCGGAGAGGAAAGAGAGTAGCAATTCTTCTCAGGCCTTCTGAATCTCTGACCCACTTCAGCAATCCTCAGGGCACCCCGGGGATTATGGACACATCGTGTTTACTTGCCCTGTGAAGGAGTAGGTCCTTTGGGTTTGGAGCTGCTGATCTCTTAGGAGCAAATTGTTTAGGGACTGCTTTTATGAGTCGGTGATCAATTTTCGGCATTCTACTTATTTTTTTTTTTTTTTTTAAAGATTTTATTTATTGGAGAGCGAGCGAGAGAGAAACAGCATGAGAGAGGAGAGGATCAGAGGGAGAAGCAGGCTCCCCGCCGAGCAGGGAGCCCGATGCGGGGCTCGATCCCAGGACCCTGGGATCATGACCTGAGCCGAAGGCAGTCGCTTAACCAACTGAGCCACCCAGGCGCCCTCTACTTATGTTTTTGCTATCACCTGATTATGAAGCTGGGAAAAAAAGAAACCAAGAAAAATTGACAGAAAGCCAGAACATCAAAGCTGAATAATGAGATATTCTCATAGGAGGTATTGCATTATGGTAAGGGGACAAGTGACAAGGAAACTTAATCCTAAGGGTCCCTAGTGGCAAAGACATACTGAATATACAGCTGAGAAATGGAGAGGGGAGGAGATTTACCTCCTATTTCTTGGAAACTTCACCTCCTCCTAGAAGCCCTGCTCAGGGGTCTGCTCTGGTTCTGTCAGCTGAGAGATGAGAAGGGTTTTGGCAGTGGGGGTTGGGGTTGAGGTTGCTGACTTAAAAAAGAATAATGTATTAGGCCCCCGATAGGTAGGCAGAAAATCCTCCCTGCTTTTTTTTTTTTTCCTCAGCGCATGACATTTGTGTACTTCTGTTTTATTGGGCGATGACCACAGATATTTGTCTGGAACACAACTTGGAAAAAAGGATAGTTGAGAAGATAAAAATAGAAACCTTTCCCAGCAGTTGGGTTGGCTGGGAGAGGTATGGAAATGCTCAGGGAAATGCGATGCCATAATCCCAGACACCTATCTCATCCAGGGCCTGGCAGGCCCGGTTAGTCTGGGGTCATACATGAAGGCCACCAGGGAGGTCAGACAACCAGCCTGGAGCTCTCAGCAAAGCAGCAAAGCAGATTTCTCTCATCTCAGGTAGAAGCTCAGATCCACACATCATAGAGCGTTACGGGGATTAAATGATATAGTGGTCTGCGAAGGCAAAGGACACAGGGCCTGGCACCCAGCAATCCTCAAGACTAAGTGGATTTCCTTCCCTGCTGTGACTTTGTGAGACCTGGGGGTGGGACACGGTCTCAGATGATCGTTTCATGCCATGCAGGTATTCTGCACTTTAGAAACACTGGAAAGTCGAACCCAGGCAGACTCCAATTTCTTCTGTTCTGGTTGAGATGAGCCATAGCTAGGGATGAGGCTCAGTTTCCTTATTTGTAAAACATTGTGGAGACACCTGGGCTCAGTCGGTTAAGCATCTGCCTTCAGCTCAGGTCATGATCCCAGGGTCCTGGGATCGAGTCCCACATCCGGCTCCTTGCTTAGGGGGGAGACTGCTTCTCCCTCTGCCTGCCTTTTCCCTGCTTGTGCACGCGCGCTCTCTCTCTCTGACAATTAAATAAAATCTTAAAAAAAACCCAAAAAACATTGTGGTTCTGGGAAATAATTTTGGGACTTGAGTGAGGACACATACCTGGTATCATTTCCTCAGAAAATGATTGGTCTGGATTTCAACTCAGAAGAGATTCCTGAGAACACTCACCCCTAGGGGCTGCTACTGTTTCAATTTTGGGCTAGGACCCAGTGTCTGAGATAGAGGAGATAGGGTTTCTTCGGTAGTCTCTCACCAACTTCTCATAAATATTTTGATTGGAATCCTAAACCAGGGAGCAACATGGGGCTTTGACGCCAAGGGCTTCACTCTCTGCTAGCAAGGTCATACCACTGACAGAGTTCCGGCCATTTGTGACCACCTTGCCACCAGGCATTTGTACCTGCCTATCTCCCTGGCCCAAAGGCAAGTCCCTTGGCCATCTATCCTTTTCAATCCCTTATCCCTCTCCTGTGCTGCATGCCCTCTCATTACATTTTCATTTTCAATCTCTTCTTGTCAACTGGATTCTTCTTGTCAGCTTGAAAGCGTACTTAAGTCTCCCTTTGGGAGTAGGGTAGGTTGAGCGGAGACAACCCTATGCCAACCTTATGTTCTCCTCAGACTACCACATTTTCTTTTCCCCTTTCCAGAGACTTAAAGAAAGAATATCTATACTTGCTGGCTCTGTTTGCTTACTTCTCATTCAATCCTCGGGTAACTATTTGGCTCTTGCCCCATCAACCCAACCAAACAGCTTGTTGGTGCTGGCTTGTGCTAAGGTCATTCATTATCCTTCACCTCTCAGAAGTAGTCTACACTGTTGACCAACCCCCTGCCCTTAAAACAGTCTTTTCTTGGCTTCACTAACACAAGATTCTTCTCGTTTCCTCTATCTTCTCTGACAGCTCATTTACTATCTCTTTTGCAGCCTTATCTATTCTTCCCAGGTCAATAAATATTAAAATACCCAAGATTTAATCCTAGGCATGTTTCTTTTCTTATTCTGTATTTTATTCATGCCAGAATGTTTCCCCAGCCTAGACCTCTCCTCTGAGTTCTGTACTCACATGTCCAACTTCCTACTTAACATCTCTACTTGGAAATCTCCCAGGCATCCAAAATGTAACTCATCCAAAACCAAATGCTTGATCTTTCCTTCCAATCCTGTCAGTACCTCCTGTTTCACTGAAGGGTGAAGCAGGCCAGAACTTGGAGTCACCATGACTCTTGCCTCTACCTTACCTTTCACATTTAACTTTGCCTCCTAAGCCTCTCTTGAACCCATACTCTTCTCCCTACTTCCATTCCCATTATTCAAGTCTAAGCTACCATCATCTCTTATCTGGATTACTGTGAACACCTCCTTATTGGCCTATCTGCAGCCAGTTTGATCTCCACCTCCTACAATGTATCCAGAGGGATTTCTCCATCTGAACTTCACGTCCTGCTGTCACCCCACCCAAAAATGTTTACTTGAATAACTTCCCATTATTTGGGGATACAGTATTCCTTAACATGACCACAGGGCCTGCACCCATCCAGCTTTATCTCAAACCATGCTGTGCCATGCTTTTTGCACTCCAGCCACTCTTTCCTTCTCTCAGTTCCTTTCACTTGGTATGCTGCCTCTCACCAATTACTCTTTGCCCAGAGTGCTCTTTGCCTTCTTCACCCAGTAACTTCCATCCATCCTTCAAATCTCAGCTCAGTCATGGCTTCCTCAGGGCTATCTTCCCTGACTTCTATGACCAGGGCAAATTTCTACCATGTGGCCCTGGTATTCCTCCTTCATACACAGCTGTAATTTTTTATTTTATTTTTTTAGATTATTTATTTACTTATTTGACAGAGAGAGACACAGCGAGAGAGGGAACACAAGCAGGGGGAGTGGGAGAGGGAGAAGCAGGCTTCCCGCTGAGCAGGGAGCCCAATACGGGGCTCGATCCCAGGACCCCGGGATCATGACCTGAGCCGAAGGCAGACGCTTAACGACTGAGCCACCCAGGCGCCCACAGCTGTAATTTTTTATTTATTGATGTGACTATTTGGTTAAAATATATTCCTCACTGACAGGAGGCTCCATTAAGGTAAGGACTGTGCCTGGTTTTCTGTGCATAGAGCCAGCAGAGTGCCTAGTAATACATAGTAGGTGCTTGGCAAATGCATTTGTTGAACGAATGAATGAATGAACGAATGAAGGAATGAATAAATGAATACAGACATTCATTTTCTCTAATTTTTTTGGCTCTCTCTTCTTCTGGCTCTTTCACCCATGCCCTATCCTTTGTCTCGTCATTGGGGCTTGAATTCATGGATTTGGTCTATGCATCCAGTGCTGCTGGGCTTGCTTCCTATTGTGGGTAACGAAACCTAGGAGATTCTGTATAGCCTTTGAGCACTTCCTCCTTTGTAGTATCTTCAGCTCTCCTGAAATGATTTTGTTATTATTAGGATTCTGTTCACTTCAGGCTTAGATAATGAGAGTACCACCTGAGGAAATGTGTTCTTCCACCTAGAACAATCAGATCATGAAATTGGAGGGAACACTTCCTGATCACATAGTGTAGTTTCTTCAGCAAAGCAGAAATCCTTTCCATATGACTCATGACAGATAATAATAGCTAATGTTTATCGGACATAGGTCAGTTGCTGCCTTAAGAACATTTATATGGATGAATGCATTTAGTCCCTAACAACCGTATGGAAAGTACAATTTAAGTACAGTCACCATCATGCATCTTATATAGATGGAGAGAGAGTGGAATGCCTAGCTCAAGTCATATGAGTGGTAAATGGCACAGTCAAGATTCAGACCCATGCAGTTTGGCAGAGCCTGAGCTTTTAACCATTGTGCTATGCTATGCTGCTTCTGGAGTCAGCCAACATTTACATGGACATTTTCAGGGATAAGCACTCCCGCCACTGTAAGCTGGATACTTGGCCTAAAGTTGTCTTCTGTAACTGCAAGTCATTTTTCCTAGTTGCAGCCTCTAAAACTATACAGAATGGTCTGCTCCAACTTCCATAGACAGCCATTTAAATATTTTCAAATACGAAGAGTAGTTTTTTCTGTTCATAAAAATAACATATGCTCATTGTAGAGAATTTGGAAAATTCAAATAGTATGAAGAAAGTAAGAGAATCCTTGATAATCAAGGAGAAAATAAATGTTATCTGCCAAGAATCTATTAGCTTTTTGTTGTTATTCTTAATACCCATGATTCATTAAGGGCCCATATAAAACCTGTAGCCAATCGAAACCTGGTTCTCCATCACATGTCCTTTCATTAAGCCAGATTTTGTCTTTTGTCTTATATGGAATCCTAGATGTAGAATTTTACATTTATCCCTTATAAACTATATTTTGTTGGTTTTGATTTTTTTCTTCTGCCTTACTGAAACTTTTTGAATCCAGATTCTGCTATCTAATATGTTAGCCTTCCAGTTTTGTATACCATGTGATCTTGGTGACAGGGCTTTCTAAATCTTTATTCCGGACATTTATAAAATGCTGAGCAGGAGAGAGCCCTGCGATACTCCATTAGGGTCCTCCCCGCAGGTTCAGAAGAGTTTATTCATCAACCATTTAGAATGGTTGATCAAGAAAATTCAAATCCATATAATTGCATTTTCATTGAACCCACATTTTTTTTCCCCCACTGTGTCTATGACAATTTCATGACTTAATCGAATACATTGCTGAAATTCAAGTTTCATCAATGGCATTTCTCAACTTTATGGGTATAGTAAGTAGCTCTAAAAGAGAGAGATGCCATTTATCTTTTTTTTTTTTTAGTGAACCCAGGGTGACTCTGAGTGATCACTTCTTAATTTCTAAGTGCTCACCAATCATCATCTAAATACTCTATTCTAGAACTTGCCTGGAAATCACTGTAAGCCAATCCGTTACTTCAGACTTTTCACTGTAGGTGAAGTAGCTCTGTGTAGACAAACTGGCCCTGAGTAATATTTAATGGGGCTGAAGAAATGATCCTGCGGGTATATATTGTCTTATTCTTTCTACTTCAGATCAGCTTCCTGTCAACATGTAGGAACCTGGAAAGCTGCAGTCTAATAATATAGCCACTGACAGGAAGATTGTTTAGATTGCTCTTCCAGATTTCTCAATTGAATAATGTTGGTGAAGAATGACTGCTTCTTATTTTATTTATGGCTTTGGATCAACTACAAGGCTACCTGATTTTAGGTAGCAGATGTGCTGCTTCAGTGTTGCATATAAATTCTTTTTTTGCAAGTCAAATTCTACCTAAATTGTACTACTGCGGGAGTTTACTTCTTAAGGCCATCTTGTGGTGAGACATTTTATAAAGTCAAGAATTCTTCGGTGATTTATCCGTTGGGATTGAAAAACCCAGGGTTGCTTAAAGCGAGGCAAAATTACACTGTATATTTATTTACTTTTAGAAAAGGAGCTCAACATTGTTTTTTGTGACCGTCACCCTGAGCAAACAGGATTTGGAAAATCTTGGGCCTGTCAGACAGTCAGCTCATGCATAAAACTAGAGCCTCTCCCGTTCACCACATTCTCCGGGGCACCTTTACTGATGGAAGAGTGCTTCTTTTGATTTCCCTGATTGATATTTTTCTCATTTTTCAACTCAGTGTCTCAATCAATAATGCAAAGAGAATTCTATTGACTCATCTTCTTTGCATCTTCTTGTCACTCAGCTGGTAGGGGGCGGGGTTGGTGGCTCACTGGTGAGGCTTCAGTCATACCTCTGTGTTCATCACTCGCTTGGGTTGGAATGATGTGGAGGCCAGAACCTTAACTTGGTCACCTCTGTATCTCCATAAAACTAGACATTGCCTCCTGGAAACGGGTGTTCACCACACATTCGCTGATCCGATGGTGACTCCCAAACTTACAGAGCCCCACAGCAGGTGATACCGTGGGGTCCACCCCATTGCCACCCAAGGGACCGTGATGGTTTGGACTTGGCTTCCTGCTTCCTGCGAGTCCCCTCCCCTGAACTCCTACAACATTCTGACTCTGAGGCTCATTGGCCCTTAACCAGGACTTCCTTCTTTTGCTCTTGTGTGTGGGTGTGGGTATGTGTGTATGTATTATTTATATACATGAATAGTCTGTCTAGATTCTAGTTCTCCAGGTCAGGTACTGTGCCTTAACCCTAATCCCCACCCTTAACCTTAATTCTAACCCCTAACTTTAATCCTAACTTGGATCCTAATCCTAAATCTGAAATCCCAGAGTGTAGGTTTTAGCAAGTGTTTTTTATTATGAATGTTACTATGATCTCGACATAGTTAAGATAACCAGAAACCAAAACAACCACACATTTTCTACATCGTCTTTCTCAATGAGAATTATGGTTTAGAATGAGCATCCCCTGGCAGTGAGAGAGCCAGAGGATTCAAATACTTTCAATATAGATTTTAGTGTTTAGTATGTAACTCAGTATCTTATGACAATTAGTCTACATGGAGGAGTTAAGCCAACCTTACCAGTTAATTGGAGCAACCGATTGATTAAGACCACATCATTTGCCAATATGGCATATTTACTGTCAAGTGTGTGCTTTTTCTAGTTTTTATCCTCTCCTCACTGATTTCATAGGATACTTTTGGAGACAACTTAAAGCAAAATAAGGTATATGAATCAATTAATTTAACCAGAGCCACTAATACCCCACCTTTACTTTCAGGACGGGTGACATCATTTGTGGGGCCCGGGCAACATGAAAATGTGGTGAATTTCAGGAATTTCAAGATGGTGACCGCAGAGCATTAAAGCAAGTGCACGCCTATGAAGCCAGCCCTTCCTTCCTTCCGGGTGGGGGACCCGAGGTCTAGAAGGCACAGCAAGATGCAGCAAGATGCTGCCAGTGCATAGCTGATGCATGCTCACAGAATGGCTGCAACTCCGTCACCGAACATTTGGTGATTGCTCTCTCTGCTTGGCTTCCTGTTCTCGGGCTTCTCCCGCTACCCAGCATCACCACGATGTGGCAGCTGAGGGACATCACTGGGGCTGTGGACGGGAGTTCTGCTTTTGCCACTTTTCTTTATTGGCCCGACCCTTAGCCTGATTTCTTTCCTACCTCCGCACCTGAGCTTTTTCGCGTACAGCTATTCCTCATTGTCAGCACGACTTCTACTAGTTTTCTTGAAAACTCTGGGGAGAAGGTTTGCGAGGTTCTGGTGGAGTGAAAGCTAAGAAGGGACATTTTGCAGACTGGATTGTTCTCCTTGGTGCCATGCCAGAAAAGATGTGTTTCTTCACACCGAGTGCTCCTCCCTTCCCAAGTCCCAACATAGATGAAATTCTAAGGGCAAACCTAAATGTCTTTGCGAAAGCAGCCTCAGGAGAGGCTCCTGAGGATGCTGGATGCTAATAAAGAGAGGGTGAAAAATTCCAAAATATCATTACTTCCATCCCTAGGAGGCCGATTGCCAACCTCCTGCCCTACTTTACTTCATCCCCATCTTGAATGAAACACGGTTGTGGTTTGCCAGAATTCCAGGGACTTTAGAATTTGATAAAGAATTCTATGTCCTTCTTTCTCTCCAGAGGGACTCCACAGTCAGTGGCCAAAGGAATTCAGACCTCTTTATTGTGCCAAATTTCCCCAAGCCCTGGTCATCGCATTAACTTGAGAATGTGGCCAAGCCAGTCCTTTTGAGAAGGAGGCACTGCCACGCTGAGATCCACATCGGCACTGACCCAGCCTTGCATCCAGCCCACTGGCCGGTTTATGAGGTTATTCGTAAAATTCAGGCAAGCCTGAAGAAACCCTTGATTCAGTGAAAACAAGAGTAGCCAGTTATTTATTATTTTTTTTAAAGGGAAAGCGGGGAGGGGAATTTCACATTATCCCTACACAACAGATAAACAGGTTAAGGGGCACCTGGGTGGCTCAGTCAATAAAGCATAGGACTCTGAATTTTGGCTCAGGTCATGATCTTGGGGTTGTGAGATCTAGTTCAGCATGGAGTCTGCTTGTCCCTCTCCCTCTGCTCCTCCCCCTGCTCCTATGTGCTCTCTCTCTCAAATAAATAAATAAAATCTTAAAAAACAAAACAAAACCGAAACAACAGGTTTAGAGAGGCTTAAAAGAAGCTCCTTAGAATTATTTATATAATCGCATGTTTTCCCTCCAAAACTTTTAGAAGGGGTTCAAAGCCCAAGCCAAAGCCATAAGTTTGATACTGGCTCCACAAAGCCCATAGGCAACGTTCTTGAGTTCTCTTTGCAAAGAGTGAGCACCCTGGGGAAATACCCAGAAAAATGGAAGACACAGTGGGGTACTTAAAGAACTTCTCCGGGGTGCCTGCGTGGCTCAGTCGGTTGAACATCAGCTCTGGGCTCAGGTGGTGATCCCAGTGTCCTGGGCTTGAACCCTGCATGGCTCCCTGCTCAGCATGGAGACTGCTTCTCCCTCTGCCTCTGCCTCCCCTCCCCAGCTCATGCGCGCACACATGCACTTTCTCAAATAAATAAAAAAATAAAATCTTTCTTTAAAAAATTTTATTTATTCATTTGAGAGACAGAGAGAGCACAAGCAGAGGGAGAGGGAGAAGCAGAGAGCTGAAGGCAGACGCTTAACCATCTGAGCCACCCAGGTGCCCCCCCCCCCAAATAAAATCTTAAAAAAAAAAAAAGAACTTCTCCAGAAGCAGGTAGATAAAATAAAGACACACAGGCAGGCAGAGGAACACTTTTATAAAGATATAAAACAAGCTAATAAGGGCCAAATGTAAAATACAGACATGCTTCTTGTAGCAATGAGTAGAATGAAAAGATCAGGTCAGTTAACCAGGGAGGGCTTCCTGTAGGAGGCACCTTTCAAAGCAGAGTTTTGAAGGTGGTCTGGGGGGAAGGGAAGTGCCTAGGGAAAAAGAGGGAGGGCAATCCCTCTGGGAACTGAGATGATGGTTTGGATCATCTAGTCAAATCTGCTTTTCCCCTTAATTATTGTATTTTATCCTTCACATGTTTTTTTTTTTTTTTTGCTATAGTTTAAATGATTCAGACCACTCTGCCTGCATACATCTGATCTCTGAGGTATCCTCTATTGGTTTTGCAGGTATTTATAGTTACACTATAAAGTGTCTTAAAAAAAAAAAAATAGACCACGACTGTATGATGTGAAACCTTAACTCTGGATAAAAATGTCAAGATGTGAACTCTGCTGCCTCCTTTTAGTAATTACTCATTTCTGGCAAAAAAAGCAGATGGCTTAATTTACCCCGAGGACAACTTAAAAACACTATTGCCAGTTAATTTACTCCCAACCCTGCTCCCCAAATAGTTCTTTTCCCCTTTCTCATTTGAGTCCTCATTTTAGAAATTATCAATCTTTTCTGATTCATGGTGTGTAGGCATGTAGTTAAAGTTAATCTGGATTGAGTTAACCCTTTCCTCTAAAGGCATATCTATTTTGCTCTCTCTGGGAATGTCATACATGGAGAAGGCCTATAGATTACTCCTGACAAGGGGGCCAATTACACATGCATTCCATGTATAACTTGATCAAAAAACTTCCTGTATCTGTTGACACCTGCATCAGTTAAAGCAGGAATTTAGATGCCCGTTGATGGGATTGTAAGTCATTAAGCTTCACAGATCTGATCTACAAAAGGGGGTGGAGGAGACCTCCTCTTGCTTCATAGAATCCGATTGCTCCCTCTGGTTCCCTATCATCTTCCTAAGAGGATTTAAAAGTTGGTTTCAAACAGCTATCAGAATGACTCCCCCCTTTCTTAAGGCACTCACTAGAAAATAAAACCAGATATAATTAACAAACAAACAAACCTATCTGCCTGCTGTTCTGACTTGTTATAATAAGTGTTATTTCTACTTACAAACAGTTTCCTGTCAGCATCCTGCTGTTTCTTTAATAAGACTTCTGCACTGGGGGAGAAAAAAAGCTCTGCATTAACATTAAGCGTCGACTTGTCGTCACTTCTCTTCCTGCTCATCTGCGTTCGGATTCAATTTGCTTTGAGGTTGAAAGGAACTAAAATGTCAAAATCATCACTAAGAGAGAAGAGGGACCTCTCTGCGCCTAGAGTTGGTTGAAGGATGGGGCTGCCAGTAGACTCATGATAAACACGCTGCTTCCTCACTCGTGGGCTCCGTGGCCTGTGTGGCTCCTGGGCAATGGGAAAATCTTTCCAGGTTCCTGGGGTTAGTTTCCCAGCTGAATGATGGTGTTCCGGCATCCTTGAGCAAGTTCCAGAGACCCATGTGACTGGACAGATCCAGAGGGGACTTTGACCCTGAAGCTGGCCTGTGGGTTGGTGAGAATAAGAGGCTGAACGGAAATAATTGGAAAGTGGTTGAGGTTGGCCAGGACAGCAGCGGGGATAATGCTGTGTGATCAAAATGTGGGGATGGTGGATTTTCCAGATTAATATTTTTATATTAATTAGAATGTATAATTATTTTTATAATTTTATAATTAATGTTATATTTAATTAGAATTAATATTTTTAATTCTAGAGAATTGCAAACATATCCAAAGAAGGTAAGATAGAGTAATGAACTACCATAGACCCATCACCCATTTTCAACATTTATTCATGTTTGTTTAACTGATACCCCCACCAACTCTCCCTTCCTGTATTATTTTTGAAGCAAATTCAAGACATTATATCATTTCATCTATAAATATTTTATACTTGATCTTCGCCAAAAGGCCGAGAAGCGATCATCTATAAATATTTTAGTTTGTCTCTCCAAAAATAAAGACTCCTTAAAAATATATATATATAACTGCAATACCATTAGCATACCTAAAAGTAATTAACAATTTCTTCATATAATCAAATATCCAGTGCTTAAATTTCTAGTTGTCTCGTAAATAAGTTTTTTAAGTAGTTTGGTCAAGATTCAAATAAGTCTTGTTTGATAAGTTTGTTAAGTTTCTCTTTCTCTCCTTTTTAAAATAAATTGTTATTTTGGAATAATTGCAGACTTACAGAAAAGTTGCAAACAGAGGACAGAGAGTTCCCGTGTACCTTCACCCAGTTTCCACTAATGTTCACATCTCACATAATTACAGCGTATTTGTCAAAACTAAGAGAATAACACTGGTCCATTACCGTTAACTAACCTACAGCCTTTTTTCAGATTTCCCTAATTTTCCTCCTGATGGCCCTTTCCTATTGTAGGATCCAGTCCAGGACACTGTAATACATTTAGTCATTATGATTCCTCAGACTCCTCCAATATGTGACAGCTTCTTGGTCTTGCTTTTCTTTCTCTTTCTTTCTTTCTTTCTTTCTTTCTTTCTTTTCTTTCTTTCTTTCTTTCTTTCTTTCTTTCTTTCTTTCTTTCTTTCTTTCTTTCTTTCTTCTTTTTTTTAAAGATTTTATTTATTTATTTGACAGAGAGATAGAGAACACAAGTAGGCAGAGAAGCAGGCAGAGGTAGAGGGAGAAGCAGGCTCCCTGCCAAGCAAGGAGCCCGATGCAGGACTCGATTCCAGGACCCTGGGATCGTGACCTGAGCTAAAGGCAGATGCTCAACCGATTGAGCCACCCAGGTGTCCCTCGGTCTTGTTTTTCATGACCTTGATATTGATCAGGTATTTTGTAGAAAGTCCCTCAGTTGGGATTTATTTGATGTTTTCTCATTATCAGACTGAAGTTATGGGTATTTTGGAAAGAACACCACAGAGGAAAAGTGTTCTTTACGGGCATCATGTACCAATATGACTTCAAGTCTCTTTTTGAGGCACCTGGGTGGCTTAGTTGCTTAAGCGTCCAACTCTTGATTTTGGCTCAGGTCATGATCTTAGGGTCGTGATATTGAGCCCCGCATCGGGCTCCCCACTCAGCGGGGAGTCTGCTTGAGATTCTCTCTCTCCCTCTGCCTCCCCCTCCTCTCTCAAATAAATAAATAAATCTTAAAAAAAAATGTGACTTCAAGTCTCTTTTTAAATCTCTTTCCTTCATCTCCCTCTCTCTCTTTTTTCCATTGCAGATAACTTGCTGAGAATCTGTAGGATTTTGGTTTTGTAGTTGCTGTTGTTTGCTGTTTTGTTTACATACAGAGGCCATGGCCACTTTTTAGGCTGCCCGGGCTGCTTCCCAATCAAACAGTTGTCATCTCAGCAATTCCTGTTCATTTCCATCCCTTACCATCACAAGACAGAATTAAATAAAAGTCTGGGTTACTCTGCAGGCTGCACGGCAGCCTTTAATTTTAGTTAGATGCTGGAGAGAAGGTCTGAGAAAAAAAACATCCTTAGCAGGAAATACATTTAAAAAAAGAATTCCTTGAAAACTGATTCCTGTCTCATGGAAAGATTTAGATAAGAACACAAGTGCACGGACACACACACACACTATGAAGAGGTAGACAAATATATTATTGTTATTATAAAGAGAAGAAATACACCAAGACGATGCTTATAATGGACGGCCATTAGAATACACTGGGGATGATTAAAATCTGCCTGACATTGGTCCTGGCCGACCAGAGTCCGCAAGTTTTCATAGGGCAGGATGTTAGCACAAGTGAACAAAGAAATAATAATTGTCTCCCTCTTGGACCCGGAGCTTTCCTTTTTACCGTGCGTCTTTGCTCGTGTGACGTAATGTCATTGCGAAGCACTTTCAGGTCAAACCCAAAGCACCGCCTTTTCCCAGATAAGGACCGTACACAGAGGAGCGAGGCCTTGTGACTTGGTCACAAGGCTGGTTACAGATGGAAATGAGATTAGAAAGCAGGTGTCCTTCCTTTGCATGCTATTAACCAGGTAGATTCAGGTTAATGTCATCCAGGATCCACCTTTAAGGACTTTCTACTTGGGTAGCAAATATCTCAGCATGAATCCTTAAAATTAGAATTTAAAATTAGAGCCCCCAGTTTCTCTTCGTGAACACTCCAAATGTTGATTTAGAGCACCAGATTTGTGCTCTAAATCGGGTTTAGTGTTGCTATATTGATAGATATCTTACTAGTAAGCCTGGGCGGGCCGGGAACACGCCCCATTTTGCCCTGCCGCCTGAGGTTCAGGCAGCAGCTCTGATCCATTCAGTGCAGGGTCCTGGTCAGGAAGACCTGCTGCTGACAGTGGTTATGGGAGCTGCTCCTAGGTTCGGAGCTTCCTCAGAGCAGGGTCACACCTGGAGCCTGCTTAGCTTGGCTTCCTGGGAACAGAAGGATCCTTCTGAATCCAACCCTCGGTGGTCCCCAGTGGGCTCCCATCACAAATGTGGAAGGAACAATGGCAAAGCACAGAAGGCAAGGGGGTGGAGAGGTAGAGGAGTGATTCACCAGTGCCCTCCTGGGAAGAAAAGCCAGCACTTAAATATATCTTAACATCTCAGATATCATTTCTGCCTCTGGTAATGATGATGCCGATCCCAAAGTGCTATGGGAATGGGGGCCCCATGTTAAGAGAGGAGTGACCATAGTGAGGGTGCCCTTGAGTACACCCGTAGTTTCACAGGTAGGGTTCTGTTGCTCTTTTGTCTTGCTTGGTCCGTGGGCAGTGCAATTTCATGATGCTTCACACTCAGTGTGCCTCAACCATGGTAAGATAATTCAAGAAAATTCTGGTTGGGCTTCTGGATTCTTGGGCCACTAATATTTTTAATGGTGACAATAAAAGCTGGAGGAACTGCAGTCTCAGTGAGCGTTTTGGAGAGGCTGTGTAATAATGAGGCATGCAGAACCCTGGGTGGTAGGGCCTCCAGGCTCTCGCTTTGCTCCTGGCTGGCTCTGTGTCCTTGATCTTGCCACTTAACCTCCCTTTCTGCATTCCAGTGGAATAGGCAGATAAAACTCTCCTTGACCTACCTAATAGGTAAGTTTTCAAAAACAGCTGATTGGGAGCACCGAAGATGGGGGAAGTTTGAAAGAAAGAGAAAAGGGGGAAAAATTACATTTTGGAAACAAATTACTTAATAACAAGCAGTGACAGAATGCCTGAACATTGGAGTTTTATAGTCAGAGTGAAGATTTATTTGGCATTTTGAATTTGTTTTCTCAGTGAGCAGAGGCTATTTGGGGGAGTTGAGAGAAAGGAGAAAAGGGAAGGAAATTTAAAATGCCAAGGAGAATCTATGTAGAGGTCTCTACAAAAATTCTACTGATGCACAAGTCCTCCTACTTATAGAAGAAAAGATCTTTCTATTAAAATTATTCACACCATGTCTGCTTTCCACATTGTTTTACAGTTTGAGCTGCTTCTCCCACCCCATTTCCCCAGCAATTGTCTAAAGCTCAAAAAGCAAAACCATTTAGATTGTTGGCCCTCTGAGGTCTTAGAACCATGTATGACCTAATTTTTTCCATGAGTCCTATTCCTGAGCCTGGATGTCTCAGCTTTTTGACCTTCCAAACACTGGCTTATCTTGGGGACCTTATGAAACACTGTGCCTAAGAATAACCTGGTGGTTTAAAAACAAATAGACTAAGTCCCGCGTAAGCCTCCCATGAAGGGCATTTCTAATTCCCCCTTGGAAGCTTGATCTTGGATCAGAGTCAGTAGTCGTATTTTGGGGTCACCTGCTGAGTTTAGTTTCCCTTGTCCCCTTTTGTCAGAATCGCTTCCTCTGACCTTTCTCCCAGTTCCGGAGGACATGGGTCATGGCAAAATGTGAACACCCTGGTGAATCTGGCCAGAGAACGTTGGTCTCCCTTCAGCTCCAGGTACTGAAGGCTCTTGGCTGGATGAAGAGAATGTCGTTAACCTCATGAGAACCAGAGGGACCACAATTGCTCCTTCCTCTCATAGACTAAGCCCAGATCTTGCTGGGCTCAGCAGTTAATACATCTGCACTGTCTTAACAACTGCCCCCTCTTAGTGTTGCTTGTTCTATAGTTCTTGAAGACACTGTCTCTGACTAGTCCTGCCTTGTCCCATTGGAGGTGGGGTGGGCAATGTGAGGATTGGAGAAACATTCTTTGTCATAATTCTGCCACCAGACAAAGGCCTGTGTCTGCCCTAGTCCTTGTTCCTAGTCCTTGGCAGGGTTTCTGCCCACTAACAGGGCACCTTGCATGGGTGGTTTGGGTGGTTCAGCTTCCTAGCAGATTCAGTGGTGACATCTTATTCCCATCTTGAACCGGTCTTAGACCTTTCCTCTTGGTTATACACTTGCTAAGGAGGTGGCATGGAGTGAAAGGAGTACTGGATGAGGAGTCAGGAGATGGGGGTTTAGGAAATATCCTTTCAGTTCTGAGGGTATTATTTTTCTTGTTTGTAAATTGAGGGGATTCGACTAATATGATCTCTAAGGGCCTATGCTATAATAAATAGAAAATTGATTTGGTAAAAAAGGCTAACACCTGTAGCATTCTGGTAGTATGCTATATACTCATGTGTCTATGTGCAAATATATACGTCTGAGAAACAAGAAATTGATAGAAGAAAGTTCTTACCTATTCTTTCTTCTGCCATTCTTCAATTTTTTTTTTTAAAGATTTATTCATTCGAAAGAGAGAGGGAGTGAGAGAGAGCGCGTACACCAGTGGGGGAGGGGCAGAGGGAGAGGAAGAGGGAGACGCAGACTCCCCCCTGAGCAGGGAGCCCGACATGGGGCTCGAGGTGGGACTCAATCCCGGGACTCCAGGATCATGACCTGAGCTGAAGGCAGATGCTTAACTGACTGAGCCACCCAGGCGCCCCATTGTTACCTCTATTAAAGCACGGAAATCAGTTATTGTTGATGGAATTTTGTCTACTTAGTGTAATATAAGGAAGGGAAACTCTTCCTGTATTGGCCTGCTGGGTTTAGGTTTTTCAAGCCCGTCAGTGGCTATTTTATCACTTCTAAGAGACATCAACACTGAAAACTGAGTGCTCCAACCATGGTGATTCGTAAGGGGTCAGCTATTATTAAACATTAGTGGCGATTTACCAGAATCCTTTCTTCCTGAAAATAAGTTATGCAAAACTGTTATTTATTTATGAGTTTAAGATGGAAAAAGAGATAGAAGTACTGCTTTAAACCAGATGGGGTGTGGGCAGATGTTGGCCAAGATTTCCTTCCATCCACAGCCCCTTGCAGGCTAAGCATCCGGCCTCTGGGCCAAAGGCAGGCAATTGTGTTAAATCATGCAAAATAGAGTGGCAGTTTGGTGAGGCATGCAAAATGAATTGAAAGCAGAGAACTATTTATTTGTCAGTAGCAATCCATCCCAGACGCAAAGGCTGCAATGATAAAGAATAAGGATTAATTCTTATAATATACTCTCCTACTTCAAAAAACTTTTTGCAAGAAGCACAACACACATGTTTCAGCTTTTTACAATTTTCTAATTGGTTTTGACTCATTAGCACAGCATGAGTGAGTTTGGAATTTTCAGCCCAACAAAAATGCAGTTGCAGGAGGATCTTTACAAGCCTCCTGTAATCTCCCCAAAATGTCCAAGATTACCCTCTTCTTCACTTTAATTAGAAAACTGGGTTGCAAATCAGAACAGGGATATAAAATTGACTTTGTCTCTCTTCCTCATTTTGTCACCTGGGAACAAGTCAGTTAATCTGTTTGGACCTCAGTTTTGGTAACATCACCATTACACGTTTGCATCTGTAAAAATGTCCACACTATTTCCTTAGGTGGGAAAAGCAGATATAAATGATTTTTTTATGCATTAGTCAGCTTTGCTACAGAAACAATGGCCCCCAAATCTCAGTGGCTTACAATAATAATTTATTCCTCTTTCATATATATGTTAATGACTACAGTAAGCTGCATTTCAGCTCCTGTCTCTTCTGATTCTGGGACCCAGAACAAGACTGGGTCTGACTTATTTTGAATCTCCTATGCATGGCAGAGGGAAAGAGAAAGAAAGTTCACAGAAATACACAATGGCCCTAAAACTTCTGCTTGGTTGTGGTGTATGTTATATCCACTCACAGGCCATTGGCCAAGGCAAGCAACATGTTGGGCGTGATGAGGGGGTGGGGATAGATAGATGCTTACCACAGAAGGCATTGCAAGTCATTTGGCAACTGACTGATTACCTACAGGAATCATTTCTCCTATAGTAAAGGGGAAATAAATAGGAACAATAATATATCACCATATATTTATCTGTAAATATGGATATGCATAGAAAAAAGTCTGAAATGTTATTCATTAAAATACTCTTAGGCCAGAAGAACTGAAAACATATGTTTATACAAAATCTTGTACATGAATGTCCATAGCGGGATTATTCATAATACCCCAAAGTGGAAACAATCCAAATATTCATCAAAAAATGACAAATGGGTTGAAAAAAATGTAGTATATCCAGACAGTGGAATGCTGTTCAGGCATGAAAAAAATGAAGTACTGATACACACTACAACATGGATGAACCTTGAAAACATTATGTTAAGTGAAAGACTCTAGTCACAAAAGACTACATATTGTATGCTTCCATTAAAAATGAAATGTCTAGAGTGTAGAGAAATCCAGAGACAGAAAGTAGGTTAGTGGTTGCAGGGGCTGGGGGGACAGAGGATGGGAAGTGACTGCTGATAGGTAATGGGGTTTCTTTGGCATAATGAGAAAGCTCTAGAACTAGATAACGATGACTGCACAACCTTGTGAATATACTAAAAACCTCTTAATTGTTCATTTTAAAAGGCTAAATATTATGGTGTGCGAACTATACCTCAGTTTAAGAAGATTCACAGAAGTGGTTGGATGGTGCGATTGTAGAGAATTTTCACTTCTTCATGTATTCATTCCTATGTGGCCTGAATTTTTTATAATGTGAAAATATTATTTTTTTATTCAGAGGAAAAAAATGAAGATATTCTAACTGAGGGAAACACAAAAATATCAGTTGCACAAAATAAAGTTCTCTTGCATGCAATTCATGTATCCTAATCTCAAGTACTTGCAAGTTTAAAATTTGAACCATCCTTGAGTTAGACACTTAAAACAAATTCATCACCTTTCTCTATAATTAACCTGGAGAAGTGTGATAGCAATGATGGAAATGTCTAAAATCAGAAAAAAGTGAAAATTGGATTAATAAGGGTTATTTGTGGTCAATGTCAATCTACCTCATAGAGAGAAATGGTTTTCTAGAGGGTCAGAGTGGGTCAGGAGCACAGTGATCTCCATATTCTTGCTTCTCTGCTGGGGAAAAAAGAAATCAAAAGCACAGCTTCATCTTTTGGGTCTACCAGTGGAAAAATTACACGTTTAATTAAGCCTTTTGGCCGACGTGTAGACATGAGAATGGAATTTTTACTCTTGTGTAGACATAAGAATGAATATCCTAGACGGGAAAATTTTTTTTTAGGACAGAGATCTGGTGGCAAGGGGTTTCCAGAAAACTGGAGACTCAGCTCAAAAACGTTCAAGCTGACATCCAAGTGTGGGAATGCTTCCAGCAGGTGAGTCTGAGAGAATGAGCCATATCCAGTGCCCAGAGATTGAGGTCAAGCTGAAGGCTGCAGTGGTGATGCAAACATCTCGTCTACCCCCCAACAGGAAATCCTCTCCAGGCCCAGAAAATGCCATTGACCCTGTGCATCCAAGGTTGCCTGGAGAATCAGTGGCTAGTGTCTCTTCTGTCGTCTGTCCTTCTCAGTATTAAAGGGAATGAGTGAACAATAATCAAAAAACCACAAGCAGTCCAACAGCTCAGCAGGCATGAAATATCATCTATTGAACAGGCAAGGCCTCTGCCCGCAAGAGATTTATAGTACAATATGGCAGATGAGAGAGGCCAACATGTAATCAGCAGAAAACTAGTACTCAGAAGAGTTGTACTTATGTGTAGTGTGTACGAGCACCTATTTCTAGAAAGTCCATGGCTTAGGTTCTTTACAAATAGCACACCACAAATGTAATTTGCCCAAACATTACTGTTAGTCACAGGTTTGATCTGAAAGGTCCAAGGGAACTGAAAAAACAAAAAAAACCCCACAAACCCTGTGACTTAACAGAATTTTGTTAAATGTTCTTTGGCCAGGAGCAGTCATAAACGATGCGGTGATTACTCATGATTTATAATTTGAAAAAAGGAAAGGGCAAAGAAGTTGTTCACCCTTATAGCTCTGGCAAGAAAATACAAGGTCTTGCTATGCCCTTCCTAAGGCAGTTTCCTAAAGAACAAAACCAAAACCACAAACAGCACTGCAGCTCAGACCATTTTTACTGGCATTACCCATAATATTATGCTAATTCTAATCTGCAACGCAGATTACATTAGCAAGGTGTAACAAGAAGCAATCAATGTTTATAAAGTATGTTTTCTCCTTAGCCCTGCTGACACTGTGCCCCTGAGGTTGCCTAAAGCTCTGGGCCTAACATTAGAGATGGCAGGCAGGGACTTAATATGCTGCCTGATTGCCAAAGCTCTGCTAATAAGCACTGATACTCGTCTGCATAGAGTCTGTATTTTATATTGTGTACAAGGTACAGGTCTTTGGATTTTGATACTAGTCTGGGAAAGAGTATCATCCACAGCTGGGAGAGTACATGCTGATTTTATTCAAGCACTTTGAACTGTGCCCAGCATATAGTAGGTTCTCAATAAATATTTTTAAATGATGAATGAATGAATGAAATAATACTAGGGCATATTATATTAGTCAGAGCTCTCCAAAGAGACAGAACCAATAGAATATGTGTGTGGGGGGGTGTGCATATATATATATATATGGTATATATTTAAATATATTTAGATATAGTATATATACACATACACACATACATATGTATACAAACACACACAATATACATATATGCATATATACATACATATAATAAATTGGCTTACATAATTATGGAGGCTGAGAGAGAAGTCCAGACCAGGAGAGCTGAGGTAGAGTTCCAATCCAAGTCTGAAGACCTTGAGAAGCAAAAGAGCTGATGGCATAAGTTCCATTCCAAGTCCAAGTGTGAAGGCAGAAGATCAATGTCTCAGCTCAAAGACGGTCAGGCAGAGAGAGGAAATTTGTTCTTACTCAGCATTTTATTCTATTTAGGCCTTCAGTGGATTGGATGAGGCCCACCCACATGGAGGAAGGCCATCTGCTTTACCTCAGTCTACCCCTTCAAATGTTAATCTCATCTGGAAACATTCTCACAGACACATTCAAAAAAATAATTAAACACATATCTGGGGGGCGCCTGGGTGGCTCAGTCGTTAAGCGTCTGCCTTCGGCTCAGGTTATGATCCCAGCATCCTGGGATCGAGCCCCACATCCTGCTCCCTGCTCAGCGGGAGGCTGCTTCTCCCTCGCCCACTCCCCCTGCTTGTGTTCCTGCTCTCCCCCTGCTTGTGTTCCTGTTATCGCTATCTCTGTCTGTCAAATAAATAAATAAAATCTTAAAAAAAAAGACCACGTATCTGGGCACCCTGTGGACCAGTTGACACATAGAATTAACCATCACACCATATTCTCCAAATGCCCTGCCCACCCCCCCCACCCCCATAGCGGGAAAGGTTGTGTGAATCAATTACCCTTTTCCTGACTTCTTTTGTAATGAATGACATGCATCTGTGAGGCTTAAAGTAAACTGTGTGGCTTGTAGCCACAGATCAGAATTTCCTGGGCATGAATCTAATTGGCACAAAAGGAGTGACTTGGAGATTCTGACAGCATTTAGGGCCTGCCGGATTCACTTGATTAGTTGCTACTCTGCTTCCTTCATCATCAGCCACCCATTAATACATGGAGAATCAGACCAACATCAGAGTGTGGGATGCTGGGACTCACACAGAGGACAGGCAAGGGGTGGAGTCCGAGCAGGCAGGCTACATCGGAGAGCAGAGAGGCAGGGTGAACAGAAGGCCAGGGTTAACTAACGGGTAGCATCTCAGCCAAGAGTTTTCAATTAGAATCACCTGAGAAGCTTCAAAAACTACCTACACCTGAGCCTCTCTCCTGACGAATTAAATTAGAATCTCTTGGGAGGTGGGAAATGTTGGAGCCAAAGTGCAAGTATTTTTTTTTTAAGATTTTATTTATTCAATCGAGAGCGAGAGAGTGAGAGCAGGAGTGTGGGGGAGGCTGGGGGTGGGGGGAAGAGAAGCAGACTCCCCGCTGAGCAGGGAGCCCATCATGGGGCTCAATCCCAGGACCTGGAGGTCATGACCTGAGCTGAAGGCAGACACTTAACCGTCTGAGCCACCCAGGTGCTCCCAAAGTGCAAATATTCTTAAATGTTCCTCACATGATTCTAAAGTGAAGCCTGAATTGAGAACCTCTGTTCTGGGCTGTCCAGTCACTTCATTATTAGAATAAAGTGTGATGGATTCTACTTGGGAATACCTGTTCAGTGGAGAATAGAGATTCTCAAACATGTCTGCATGTTGCAATTGCCTGGGGAACTTTAAAACCCACCTACGTTTGGGTTCCACCATCACAGGTTATGTTTGAATGGGTCTGGGGTATAGCCTAGGCTTTGGGATTTTAAAAAGATCCCCCAGAAACACATAATCTCTAGCTCCACTCCAGATCTACAGAATCAGAATTTGTATCTAAAATAATACAATTGGGGCGCCTGGGTGGCTCAGTTGGTTAGGCGACTGCCTTCGGCTCAGGTCATGATCCTGGAGTTCCGGGATCGAGTCCCGCATCGGGCTCCCTGCTCGGCGGGCAGTCTGCTTCTCCCTCGGACCCTCCCCCCTCTCATGTGCTCTCTCTCTCAGTCTCTCTCTCTCAAATAAATAAATAAAAATCTTAAAAAAAAAATAAAATAATATAATTGTGGTAAAATATACATAACATAAAATTTACCATCTTAACTTTTAAAAAAAAGATTTATTTATTTGAGAGAGAGTGAGTGGGGGTGGGCAGAGGAAGAGGGAGAGAATCCCAAGTAGACTCCTGCTGAGCATGGAGCCAGACTCGGCTCTATCGCATGACCCCAAGATCATGACCTAAGCTGAAACCAAGAGTCAGATGCTCAACCGAGACACCCACGCGTTCCCTATCTTAACCATTTTTAAGTGTACAGTTCAATAGTGTTAAGTACACTCATATGGTTGTGCAACCAATTTCCAGAACTCCTTTTATTTTGCAAAAGTGAACACTATACCCATTAAAAGACCACTTCCCATTTCCCTGCCCACTCCACTCCCTCAGGCCCTGGTAACCCCTAATCTACTTTTCCTCTCTATGAATTCCAGGTACCGTATATAAGTGGAATCATACAGTATTTATGTTTTTGTAACTGGCTTATTTTACTTAGCACAATGTCTTCAAGTTTCATTCGTGTTGTAGCATGTGTCAGAATTTCCTTCCTTTTTAAGGCTAAACAATATTCCATTGTATGTATAGACCACAGCTTGTTTATCCATTCATCTGTTGGTAGGCATCTGGGTTGCTTTCACCCCTTGGTTATTGTGAATAGTGCTGATAAGAACATGGGTATACAAATATCTCATTGAGACCCTGCTTTCGTTTCTTTTTGGTATATTCAGAAGTGGAATGACCTGCCATACTGTTTTCCCTAGTCACTGCACCATTTTACATTCCTACCAACAGTGCACAAGGGTTCCAACTTCTATCTTTGCCAACTCTCTCTTTCCTTCCTTCTTTCTTTTTCTTCTTCCCTTCCTTCCTCCTTTTCTTCCTTTTCTCTTTCTTTTGTTCTTTCACTGTAGCCACCTTAAATGGTGTGAAATGCAGAATCTGCATTTTTAAAAAAGATTCATTTATTTATTTGAGAGATGGGGAGCAGAGGGAGAGAGAATCCTGAAGCAGACTCCCCACTGAGTGCTGGGTCCAACATGGGGCTCGATCTCATGGTTAAATGCTTAACAAACTGAGCTACACAGGTGCCTCCGGAATCTGCAAGCAATTGTGTTGGGTTACAAGTTTGAGAAGGTGCTCTACTGCCCAGGCTGGTTGGCCTCCCTCTCTATGCATTTGCTTATATTTTTTAGCATTGACTATGGTCTTGTGTTATCAATGTTTATTTGGCTTTCCAGTTTTCTACAAATAGCTATTATGGCTTAAGCCTGTTCAACCTCTATTGTTCATTGGCAACTTTGGTGAAAAATGCTCTCTGGGTTCAGATATAGAGGGTTTAAATCCAGGGGGAAGCTGAGTTCCATTCCTGAGGTCCCATGTGGTCCAAACTCTATAAGGACACAGAATATGAAGAAAGAGCCCAAGTAGCCCAAAGTAATAAAAAGGAAGCCTAATCTTACCTCATAGCACCAAACAATATAAAAAGGAATCAAGACCAGAACACTCAACAGCATTTCTTAAAACCCTTTATCTTTCCTCTCCAATTCACTCCAGATTCAAAGTGTTCCTCCTCCTCTATCTCTCCTCTTCTCCAGTCCTCTACTTATTGATACATCTGCCCAGTCTCTTTTATAAGCAGATCCCCTCCTTAGGCCTTTATCTTTTCATTTTCCAAAACAACATCCCCAAGTCCTGTAACTTTCTGGGAAAGCTGCCTACTTCTCTAAGGGCCAGGAAGGAACCATTGGGCAGAGAAAGACAGCATTTTCTATGTAGGAGGGAGGATAGGTGAAGACTGGAAACTCTCATATGTTAATGGCTAGCTTGCATGTTTTTCTCCTCTACTGGATTGTGAATTCATTGAGGACTTCATGTTTTACCCCATGAATTTCTGATTCATGGTGACTGTTCAGATGTATAGGACAGCTGACCTCTTGGTGACCTAATCCAAGTGTAGGGGAGGAACACAATTCTCTCTCTCTGCTCACCTAGATTCTCTGGCTGGGGCTCTGCAAATTAGACTGACAAAAGAAAGATTAACAAGAAAAAAACAAATAGAAGTTCACTAACATGTGCATTGTGCATATACATGGGAGCACTGAGATGAATAACTCAAAGAGGTGGTTAGAACTTGGCTTTATATAGTATCTTTTTTAAGGAAACTTTTCTTTTTTTAGAGAGAGAGTGTGCATGTGCATGAGCAGGTGGGGAGGAGCAGAGGGAGGGAGAGAGAATCTTAAGCAGGCTCTACCCCCAGTGCAGAGCCTGATGTGGGGCTCAATCTCATGACCCTCAGATCATGACCTGAGCCAAAATCAAGAGTTAGATGCTTCATGGCCTGAGCCACACAGGCACCCCTGGGCTTCTATAGTATCTTAACAAAAGAACAATATGTTTTTAGAGAAGTGACAAGACAAAGGAAAGGGACTTTGAATTTCTAGGGGGGCAAATTGTGGGAAGGTAAATATACAGGGGAACTAATGGAAGATAAGGGCTAGTTAGTAGTTTGTTATATGGATTCTTCTCCAGGCTGAGAAGGGTCTAGAGTTGGCTCCAATGATTGAATTCTGTCTTCTGGATGAAAGGGAAAGGGGGCATCTTTATAAATTTATATCCTACTTTTAGACAAATAGGGGAAGGATAGAGAACTTTTCTTGTATCTACTTCTCAATTGCCTTTAGCTCAAAACAATCAATATGTCAAGTGGCATATTTTGGGATGGCATATTCTACTCTTCATGGATAACCTACAGCCCAGGTGTTCTTTATGCTGCCAGCACTGAAAGAGTCCCAGGATATTCAGGTTACAGCATCACCTAGGATTCACTCCCTTCTTCCCTGATGCCACAGAAATAGAACTTCTCAAGGGCCTTAGTTGCTCTTGTAGCCTCTAGCCTGTACCTGACATTATCAACAAGACTCTTTGATGGAGGTGAATTTTGAAAATCCAGAAACCAGCAGGTCCCTTTGGAAGTGATATTTCACTGCTGCTTTCTCATCTGTAAAATCAATGCTTGTTTCTGACCCAGAGCTGGGTACAGATCTTCTTTCTTATGCATAAACAATATATTCTCTAAATTGATTCATCACTCTACACCCTGGCTTCTAATGACAGATGGCAGTTTTTCTTTGTCTTTCTTGCTTTTGAACATGGACATTAATCTGCAGACTGAACATTATGGAAAGTGCACGGACTCTCTCCACAGCACATGTGTGACCTTCTCCTCTGGTCTTCAGGAAGCTGGACCTAGGAAAGAACTTTAATATTCACCACCAGAGTAAGCTGTAAATATCACACTGTTTGCTTAACTTGTAACGTTAATCTTTCTGTGGCTCTGGGCATTAAATAATAAGGAAAATACCACAACTTACTACAACCAGTCAATGAGCTGATAAGATGGATGCTGTTGTGTTTCAAAATTGTGCCAAGTTTATGTTGATAAAGTTACTTTCTTCTTCGAATCTGAAAAACAGTGCCTATGGTTCTAATCCTATGTGACTCTGACTTTGTCTTAGATTTACATGAAATAGGAAATTGGCCCCAACTGGCCTCATTCATCTTCATAACTCCTCTACTGATGAAATTTATGGGGAATGTAGTATTATTATTCTTTCACTACTAAGGTCTAGAGAGCTTAAGCTTTCAGTCAAACTAGCAAATTCTGTATTGGTTCCAGAACCAAAAGAAAAGGAATAGGTCTGTGGCTATATCTACAGAAAAAAACAACAACAAAAACAAATGTAAAAAAAATTGCTATTGCATGGTAGGAAGGAGGCTATTTTGTTTATCAAAGGCAGTTGAGTCTCACAGACTGCATCTATTCAGGACTGTTGATTAGAATTGACTTGTTAGTCCCATGGAACAACAGGTCAATTCAGCCCAACCACCACTTTGATGGATTTTTTTTTTTTAACTTAGAATGTTTGATTCATCTACTAACTTGACGGCACGTGGACCACCAGCAGGTGGATTATTATAATTAAGAGTCTTTTTAATAGCCTTTGAGAAAAATAATCAGATTCTAAATTCTGATTCTTGGGCATTTGTTAAATAGGAAAGGCCCAAATATCCCCCAGTCCTTCTTTCCACATCCAATGACTATGGTATGTATTTTGACATGGTCTGGATTTCTGTTGGAAATTTTGTTTAGCTATTAGTGCAGCAGACCTGAAATAATAATACACAAGATAGAAGTTCATTTTTCTCATATGTAAAAGACACAGAGAATTGATGTAGCTCAGAGGCAGGACATGGGGCACTGTCCCTGTCAGGCGAAAGCAAATTGCTTCTGGTATTTTAGGCTTATTAGGATAGAGAAATAAAGCATTTGTAGACATAATAAGTACATATTAGATGGTCAAAATGGTGTCAATTTGCTCCAGGACAGACAACTATAGGAAGAGGGGCAGCAACAGAAGTTACTAATTCAGATTTTGATAATTCATTATCATGCTCTAAGACCCATCTGTTCACTGCACATGTTAAGCAGGTGAGTTAAATGGGGACGTAATAGAAATCACTACCCTTCAATTTTCTTTGATGATGACACTAATTCCCAGAATTCTCTTAAAAATACAGCATTGATTTTGGTTTATTATTTTTTTTTTTTAGGAGGGGACCGTCCCAGTAGTGCTTACTCTAGGTCAGGAAGCCAATTTGATGTTTCTACTATTTACTGAATTCATCCATTCATACTGTAATTCAGGAACTGGGGCAAATTACCAGGGGTTGGATTGACAGAAACCGTGCCCATCATGAAGTGGACTTGGACTCAAACTCCATTTATCACTGGATCCCCCTAGGTAAGGCTCTGCTGTGTGTGTGTGTGTGTGTGTGTGCGCGCGTGTATGTGTAAAGAAACAGTGATGTTCTGGGTCACTGGAGTTTAGCACAAATCCAAAGCCACTTCCAATAATTTGTGAAAGGTATAGATATTTCCCTTTCTCTAGTATACAATTATCTTCGTAAATGTATGCAGGTACTTTTGGTGAAGGGGTAGAGGAAGATTTTCATATAGGTTCTTATGATGTCCTTCCTCAAAGTTTCTCCCTTTCATTTACTAAATTGAGAGTATAGATATTGGAAGATAGGCCATGACTCGTGATGATTTAAGCTGGATATGGTTACTTAAGTGTAGGTTTTTTTCAGTCATTCAGGTTAAGTACATCCTTCATAGGCTATCCATCTAGTTCAGTTTTAGGAACATCATGATCAGTTAGCCCCTACCAAAATATCCCTGCAAGTCAAATTATTCTGTTTTTTTTTTTTAAGTAAGCTCTACACCTAACACTCGAACTCAGGACCCCAAGATCAAGGGTCCTATGCTCCACCAACTAAGCCAGCCAGGTGCCCCTCATTCTGCTATTATAATAACCACATCCACTCTGTTTCTGGCAGTTAAATCCTACTATGTCATGTCTGCTCTTCTGGGCATTCACCAACCCTACTGAAATCAGGGAACTAAAATTTATTTTAAATATTTTATTTATTTATTTGAGAGAGCGAGAGTGAGAGAGCATGAGTAGCGAGGAGAGGGAGAGAGAGAAGCAGACTCTCCACTGAGCAGAGAGCCCAATGCGGAAATTGATCCCAGGACCCTGGAATCATGACCTGAGGTGAAGGCAGACACTTAACTGACTGAGCCACCCAGGCGCCCCAGGGAACTATTTTAAATAGCAATATCTCCTACCTTCATCTCTGGAGTACAGAAGAAATTCAACAAAGTACTCTTCAAGATTCTGGTTCTCTCTTTATTAATGTTTTCCTCAGTGCCTTAGAAAAGGGAGTGTTCTCTGGGTTTAGTTTGGGTATATGTTAGATGTTGTATGTGATAAATCCATTCCAGTATTCTTATCTCTCTGAACCTCTGTTTCAGCTTCCTTCAGCAATAGGCCATAGTAGGATCCAGGTTTTAGTCAACTAACAAGTTAATAATTGTCTCAAGCTAAGAAAAATGAATCCAGAATCTCTGGTTTAGTGTATTCAGGCCAATAATTTGGTCCATAAAATTATGTTTCTGGTGGAATACCCAATCTAATCTCCAGATTTTTGTCAGGATTAATTTTAGCAAAATCTTGCAATTCTTTTGGCATGTGAAACTTTTCCTTCCGTGTCTGACTTTAAATTGGGCCCTTGGGGCATGCTTGATCTGGAACTAGTTTTAATCAGGTGGGAATGGAAGATCACAGGTGTAGGGCATGAGGAGAGCCAGAAGTCCTGTATAAGAGAACTGCCTCAGATGAGGTCAGCATAAGGTCTTCAAGTAGGGCCAGATCAGTGTCTTCAGCTGTGGGAGGAGGGATTGCTTCTTTCAGTAAGGGAGATGCAGTGGGGCTTGAGGATACTCAGAATCATCTAGGTCTTCCCAAATGCTCTCATTCCGATCTTTTGTGGCTCCCTCTCCCCCAGATAATGTCCTGACTTTCATATGAGATATGTAGTGAGGGTATGGGTCAACCTATGTTGAAATTCAATAGCTGGCCAGATCTGGCTCTGAGATAAAAAATTATTTTAGAGGAGTCCTAGAAACTCCCTGTTTCTCTAACAATATCTTGGTCTGAGAATTTAAATCCTTTAAAGCCTGTCTTTTGTGAAGCTCACTGATGGTAATAGAGGCAGCCATCCCAGCCCATGCTTCTTTTATTCCTTAGCACCACATAATGACGTCTACGGGGAAGCAATCAAAAGGGAAAGCCAAACTTTAGCTTCAGTAGATACTTTATTCCAAATGACAAAAGGTAATCATTTAAGTTGCTGTTTTCCTACCTTAGATATTACGGGTTACTAGTGTCCCATCATTTAATAATACCCAAGTACTTCAAAGCCGACTAGGTCAGATAGCCATTCTAAGCTTCATGTCCTTGAAGTCTGTTGTTTGCAATCACTTATAGTTCAGTTTTTGTATTGGTCAGAGTTCCTTAGATGCGGTCAATGAATTTACTCTGGTTACTTTAAGCAGAGGGGAATTTGCTAAGGGATAAAGAGCTTAAAGAATCGTTACAAAGGCTAAAGAAACAGATTCTAGGTAATCTTCCAGGAATAACCCCAGTGTGTACTTCCACATTCCAAAATAACCTTCCAAGGGAGCTATAGCATCTGCTATGATCAGGAAGCCACCAAAGTGCTGGTTCCAGTTCATGCTAAAAATATGAATAGAAATATGCCCTGCCTCTTTCCTGTATAAACTTGAGTTCCCCATCAGTCCAACATGGGTGCATCTGATTGGTGGACTCTCAATCACCCTAGGCACCCTAGCACAAGGAGGACTGAGAAGTACAATCTTTTATTTATTTACTTTTAATTTATTGCTGAGAAGTCAGGATCTATAGAATGGGGAACTATCAAAATGTTAAAAATGTGTTCAAAATATTTCTGGACATCTGGTAAGGAGGCTGGAGAACAGAAAAGGGGAGAGCCATAGCAATCTACTTCTTGGGTTGGGTGGTAAGTCCACGAGTATTCATTATTTTCTAGTACTTTATAATGAATGCATATATGTATTATTTTGAGTTCTCCAGAGAAATTTAAAGAATTGGTTCATGTGACTATGGAGGCTGAGAGGTCCCAAGATCTGTGGTTGGGAAGCCACCCAGGAGAGCCAATGATATATTTCCAGTTTGAGTTTGAAGGCAGAAGACTGATGTCCTAGCTCAAAGAAAAGCAGGCAGAGAGAATTCTTTCTTAGCCTTTTACTCTATTCAGGTCTTCACGTGGCCGACCCACATTGGGGAGGGCAATCTGCTTTACTCAGTCTACCGATTCAAATGTTAATCTCACCCAGAAGCACCCTCACACACCCAGAAATAATGTTTAACCATGTGACCCAGTCAAATTGACACATAAAACTAACCACCACAACATATGTTACCTACTTTTTATGTAATATATCAAATAATGTTTTTTGGTGTGAGATACAAAAAAAGATTTTTTGGTCAAGTACAACTGACTGATATCCACTACAAAATGCAGCCCTTTTAGTTAAGATTTTGATTGAGTTTAAGTGCAAATGACTGTGGAAGGAGTAGTTCTTTAGCTGTCATTTGGATCTCAGTTTGAGGGAGAATGAGTGGGTTGTTGAATGGAGTTTGGAGAGAGAGAGAGAGAGAACTTAATTCAGGTGTTTGAGAAGCAGAGGGGTTGAGAACACCTTAGAAATCAAGAAGGAGGGGCGCCTGGGTGGCTCAGTCGGTAAGCGGCTGCCTTCGGCTCAGGTCGTGATCCCAGAGTCCTGGGATCGAGCCCTGCATCAGGCTCCCTGCTCCGCTGGAAGACTGCTTCTCTCTCTCCCACTGCCTGCCGCTCCCCTCTGCTTGTGCTCTCTCTCTCTCTCTCTCTCTCTCAAATAAATAAAATCTTAAAAATATATATATAAAAGGGAAAGAATGGGGGTTTGCTGCTCTAAGACAGATTTCTGCTACTTCACATTTTCGTTGGAACTGCTCAGATTCCTAGCACTTGCCTGAGACCGTTTTCCTTTTCATTTCTTCGCCTTAAGGGATATTGGAATTTTCAGGTGCCTGAGAGATTATTGCTGATTTGTTGTGTATCTATGACTATGCCCTGTTTTCATTTTTTAGTATATGTGGAGGACTCTGAATTAAAACCCCCTCTTCCAACCTCTCTTTCTGGTTCTCTGGGCATTAGTCACACAGTGTGAAAGCACAGGTTAGGTTGTATACTTCATTATCTGCTGCTATTTATTTCAATCCTGGATTGGAGGAGCCAAGGAGCAGAAATGGCATGCGGGAACTTTCTTCAAACCTACCGTTGATGAATAATGCATAATTCTCTGTGACTCATCTGAAGCAATGGTAAACAAAACCCAAACATTTGGCCACCTCCTCAGCAATCTACAGTCAGTGGTCCCACCCCTTACAAACTGTGAACGGCAGTATTTGAAGGTAGCAATGGAAATCCGCAGTGCTAGTTTATCTTTAGTATCACCCATCTGTTTATTGGCACACAGTTAAGTCAGAAAGTAACAGAGCACAACAAAGACAAAAAGATGTCCCAACTACGAAGGTAGCTGGAGTCACAGGATGTTACCAGGACCATTCCCTACCGCACCTCACATACTTTTCCCTTGATCTTTTTCCGGTTAATAAATTGGAAGCAACACCAGCGTTGTGGTCAGACAGTCTTGCGTTCAAATTCTGCCTCCGCTACTTATGAGCTGTATGTCCTTGGGCAAGTTATTTAGCTTCTTCCATTTTGGTTTCTCATCCTCCTTCCACTTTGGTGTCCGGTAAGAAGGGAGAGCAGCAATCCTTAACTCTAGACACTCAGGGCCCTTAATTATAAGCAACGGCAGCTGACTCTAGCTGATTAAGCAGAAAGGATACCGGGTGGCTCACAGGGCAGTTGAGAGGGAGAGAGGCAGGCTTGAAGCTCAGCTTCTGGGGTCAAGGCCAGAAACTATGCTGTAGGAGTGACCCAGTAAGGAAGCTGCCTATCCTTCTTTCCCTCAGAGCACAGGTCGGCTGCCAGGAACTCACGCTCTGCTGGAACTCTGCTAGCACTTGATAGTTCTGGGCCAGGAATCCACCTGGCACCCCAGAAAGCTGGGTCCCTCTGCCACCACCCTTGTCAGCAGATGGGTCCCAGGTATCACCTCCTTCCTCTGGTTCATCGTTTCCGACTAGACTGTTGCCTGGGCACATCTTAGTGGTGGATCCTAGGCTTCATGCCTGTGTTCTAGCTGCCAAGGTCTTTGGGGAAGCAAATTTTCTGACTTGACTTTAGGGAGGCAGAGCTCCTAAGGCAGGGAACTGTCCAAATATAGCAAAATGCATAAAAGGTGTGAGGCAACTGGAAAACATGACTTACATTATCTATCAAAGAGTTGTGAAAATTGAGTATGTTAAATGTCTGGTCTGCTTCTGGAGTTCAAGGATTTTTTGTTTTTGTTTCCTATTCTTTATCAGAAATATCCATTGGCTCACTGGCTTAACTCTCAGGTTGGGTTCTACCAAGGCAGGATTTGTAAGTAAAGTGGAATGGAGCCTTTGACTTGGGGTGGGGTCTCTACTTCCTAGTGCCACTCCCTGGATGGACCTGACCTCCTGACTCCTAACCCTTACCTGCCCTGACCCTTGGGAGCTGCTCACTCCTTCCTGTTACATTTGACCTTTTGATTCTTATATCTTTTGCTTGCTCATTACCACAGCAACCCACTGACACTCTCCACCCACCTCTCATTTTGTGCTAATCTCTTGGCCTCTTGGCTCATAGATTTTTAGTTGGTAACAAATCCTGCTACCAACTGGATTCTTTCCTTGCCCTGACTTCTGGACTGTTTGCGTAGCATTCTCATATTTTGTATAATCATCGAAGGAGACTTTCTACGCAATATTTGAATCTTTTAAACGGTTCCTTTAGGTTCATATGAAATAATTTTCCTATCTCTAATGAACAAGAAGTGAAAAAAGTCTGAAATGGGGATGGAAAAGGACAAAAGGAACAGTTATAGAACGGTTTCCCTGTCACTCACCCCAGTCTCATACTCTTCCTAAGAAGAAATTCATTAGTACTTTGTATACAGAGGGGGAAAGAAAACCAAAACAACTTGTTCCAAGACATAAGCTAGTGTCTTTCTTACTGATAAATTTCCCCAAACCCTCTTAAGCCAGACTCTGCTTTCTTACATGCCACTGCACTTGCAAAATTGCCAAGCTTCTTTCCAACTGAAACAAAGGGCAGCATTCTCAACATTACCAGCCTGGCATGTGGCTGTCGGGACTCTTTGGGCAAAGAGAATGCTTTGAGGAGCTGGGGAGAGAGCGGCATGATCCTGTTCTGCCATCATGGCTCAGGGAACCAGGAGTTATTTGTCCATAATTATTTATTCAAATTGTCCTGATAGCTCACAACTTCATTTGACAGTCTGGGAAATGTTCTGCTCAATTGGCTGGAAATGCCCTCAGAAGTCCTTAGGCCTATTGAATCCTGGGCTGTGTTCTAGAGAAGTATACACAAGCAGATATGAAAGATGATTATTGTTCAGAGTTGTCATAGTACAGTGACTGACCCTCCAGATAAAGGCAATGGAAGCCAGGCAATATTTCATAGATCTCCTATGGAGAGCCAAGAATTCCACCAGAGAACGTTCAAAGACTTACGAGAGTTTTCTTGCTTAATTGCATACCTCAAAATAAGGTATTATTGGAGACAGACTGAGGACATCAGATCAAAAGTGCTAGCATATCTCTAAGAAAAATATCTCTGAGTGAGGCGCCATCCATTCACAATGGTGGGAGAACTGGACCTAGCATCAGATCACTTGGAATCTCAGTTCTGCTACTTTTAGAAGAGTATTTTGGATGAGACATTGTTTCCACTATTATATAACTGCTTTGTCCTACCAAAGTGAAGGATGGAGGCGCCTGGATGGCTCAGTTGGTTGGGTGTCCAACTCTTGGTTTTGGCTCGGGTAGTGATCTCAGGGTTGTGGGATCGGCCCTGGGTCAGGCTCCAGCTCTGTGGGGAGTCTGCTTCTCTTCCTTTCCCTCTCCCTCTACGCCTCTCCCTGCATGAGTGTTTTCTTTCTCACACACTCTCTCTCTCAAGTGGATGGATAGATCTTTAAAAAAAAAAAAAGTGAAGGACATAAAGTGCAAAAGTACCAGAATCCCTTTCTAGCACCTAAATTAATTAGGATTCATTAGCTTGTTGGCAGTAAAGGCCCTGAAAAAATAGGAGAGAGAGAGACAAAACCCCAAAGAAAGAACATGGTTCCAAAAAGGTCTAGAGAATAATAGCATGGAAGTGGCAATTGTACCCGGGGCGCCCAGGGTGTGGTATCTGGTTGACCATGGAGTAGCAGGAGGTAAATGGCATAGTCAAATTCATGGCAGGGTGCTCAAAGAGAAATGAAAGCGGTCTCTCAGGAAGATTCCATCTACTATTAAATTTTGTCTACTACACTTTGCCCTGCTTAGCATACTTACTCAGGCAGTAGGAGGAATTCTAGTGGCAGATATGGAAAAGTATGCTATTGGTGGGAGTGGGAATGAACAACAGGTATATTTATAGCTAGCTGATACTATGCTGAAGGTATCTATATCACAGCCCTGTGGAGGAACGAGATCCCAGACTTGCTGCCAAGTTTCATCATGGAACATATGGACCTTATGATTTCAGGTTCAGTGATCTTGGTCCAGCTGCAAGAATAACTTATGCATGAATTAACAACAGAAACAAAGCTGTCAGCTGAGGACCAGGTGGATGGCAACCTCTCTGCCCCTTGATAAATGTCTGGTGTTTATAGGGCTGGTCTGGTTAATTTGGGCAGATCTGTCTCTGGGCTCCTAAACCCCCAATTCCAGAGGCTTAAGGCACCTGTTCCCTTCATCTTGCTCTGGGTCTGTTTCTGATGACCGGTTCTAAGTACAGTCTAAGACTGGTCAGAGCCTTAATGCTGTGGTGGGAGTATGGGCAAGATATCTGTGTTACTATGTTGTCATAGCATAGAATGGAAGAACAGAGATGAGCTTTTTAATTTACCAAGTCCAGGAGAAGGGTCAGGTCCAGAGAGGGGTTGTGATTTACCCAAGATCACCTGAAAGAGTGTCTGGCGGAAGTGGGAACTTTCCAAAAAGGAATTAAAAATGAGCAGGGTGGGCATGTTTATTACCTTTCACCATCAGGTGGAGTTTGTGCACTAAACTGTTACTATTAAAAAGGGAATAAATTTCTTCCACATATTTCAAGGTTTAACTCCCTGAGCAAAAACCATATTGCCAATATGCAATTTTACAGAAGTTATGGCAGAAAGGCACTTATTTTATTAGTTTAATGCAATTGCACTAGATTTCAGGGAAATACCATTTTATTTTGGAGGGACAGTGATGGCTGTTTATGCACAGCAAATTCTTGGGCCCTGAAATACTGCTTTCTACTTCCCGGCTGTCTTTCTGGGCTGCCTGTGACTCACAGTATAAGAATCCTTGCATTATTCTGAAAGTAGCGGGCTAGTGGCTGTAGTTTTTCTTTTGTCCTTCCATTTCTCTCGTAGGGTGTTACGTTTCCATGTTGGAAGCGTTCTTTTCCATTAGGGTTTCCCATTCCATGCAGCCCTTGGAGGTGTAGACCCAGGGCGTGTTTCTTTGTCCCGGAACAGGGTAGCTGTTCCTGTGATGTCTGAGAGGGAACTCCAGCCTTACTCCCAATCCTCAGCTAGGATGGGGCCATGAGGGAAAATGAACTAGGGCTAGCCTGCACCCTGTCTGTGGCTTTTATTAGCTAACCTTTGGCTTTTTTTTTTTTTCCTTTGATAAAGTCCATTGGGGTTCATCTTTACTTTTTGGTTTTTCTTTTCTCACTAAGGATCCATTTTGAGACGCTGTCCTTTTAACCAAGAAGATACAGCTCTCTGGCAAATCAGACTTCCCATTGTTGACAAAAGGGGCCAGACCCTTACTTTCTCCCTTCCTCATGTGTCTTCCTCTCCTAGGCCAGCCACCTTCACACGGAGAACTTGATTGGTTCCCAGGAGACATTCTTTCTCTGGGCGAGTCGAGTGTTCTTGCCCATGCTGAGCGACCATGGTGCCCCGAGTGTGGTCACCGATGAGGTTCCTCATCAAGGGCAGTGTGGCTGGGGGGTGCCACCTATCTGGTGTATGACCAGGAGTTGCCGGGACCAAGTGACAAGAGCCAGGCTGTCCTTCAGAAGGCTGAGGAGGTAGTCCCTCCAGCCACATACCACCAGTTCAGCCAGTCTGAAGATACCCCAGCTCCCAGTCCCTCCAAAGTTTAACTCACATCCGCGACACCTGGAATTCAGGCATCATTACGGTGATGTCCGCTCTGTCGGTGGCCCCCTCCAAGGCCCTTGAGTACTCCAAGGAGGGCTGGGAATACCTGAAGGAGCAAACTGAGTAGCCTGTCAGAGGAGGCCACCTGTCCCAGTCAGAAACAGCTAGGGGTCTCTAGCTATTTGGGAGACTCTAGCATAGACCTGGAGACTCCAGACTGGGACTGGGACTCCACTCCAAGGGCAGCTCCCGGCCTTGCCGACCCAATAAAGGACTTGGGAGGTGCAAAAAAAAAAAAAAAAAAATACAAAAAAGAAAAAAAGAAATACTTACTGAGGGTCTGCCTTAAGTAGCTGACAAACTTTCCAGTTTACCTGGGGCTGTCCAGGTTTTAGAACTTAAAGTCCTGTGATACAAGAAACCTTCAGTTTTGGGAAAACTCAGAGAGCTGGTCACCCTAAGCCTAAGTGGAGCACTGTCTAGGAGCTTGGTATATAACTGGCCATCAGCCTCTCAGGTACTCAGCAAAGCTGAGAGGTTTCTGATTCTTACAGAGGAAAGCATGACATGGTGGAAAAGCATTTACCTAGAACTGAGGACCTTGGGCCCTGGTCCCAGTTTGACTGCAAAAGAGGCAGAGCTCAAGGGCAGATCACTGAACTTCAATTTCCTTCCTCCAGAAGAGTAGAAACATTGCATTTGGTGTTTGACTTTTTGCAACCCAGATTCTACAATTTGATTTCTAAAGGAGTGTGATGAACCAATTCACACTAATTCATATTCCTAGATACAAGGCAATAGGTAATAAGGTTTTGTTGACACTTGCTGATGATGCTAACATTTACAAAGTCCTTATTCTGTGCCAGACACATCCATTATTTTACTTCATCCTCGCAACTTTTTAAAAAAGATTTTATTTGTTTATTTTAGAGAGAGAGCAGGGCAAGGGGCAGAGGGAGAGGGAGAGAGAGAATCTCAAACAGACTCTATGCTGAGCACGGAAACCGACATGGGGCTCAACGTGGGGCTCGATCTCATGACCCAGAGATCATGACCCTGAGATCATGACCTGAGCCTAAACCAAGAGTCAGAGGCTCAACTGCCTGAGCCACCCAGGCGCCCCAAGGTAGATGCTTTCTTTATTTTCATTCACAGATGAGGGGCTCCGGGCCAAGAGAGGGTAAGTAACATGCCCTAAATCACACAGAAAGCTGTGGATCAAAGATCAGAACCTGGGAGGTCTGGTTCCCAAGCCCAAACTTGACCTGTTGCTCTCACTGGCTAGGGATGAGTCAACAGTTGAAATGGACAGGCTAATTGTTTCCTCTCAAAGGACTGGCAAAAGGAAACAGTGGCTATTTGGAATGAGATCTTCCCATTCTGGGCTGCTAAAGGTTATCGTCCCCCAAAACAGAGCCTGGTATTTGAGAAATTAGTGTCCCTAGCTCATAGCCAGGCCCCTCCCTGCTCTTTAAGACTAGACAAAGGGTGGTAAAACCAATTGAGAATTAGAGCAGCCCCCACACCCGCTCCTTTCCTATTTTTGGAGGCTTTAGGAGAGTTCTACTCCCTCCAGGCTCGGTGGAGCACTTTGAGTGCTGTTAGCAAGGCTCAGAGGGGCACTGTCAACTGCTCCCCCTGTCTCTTACTGTTGGTCTGGAAAATGATTCTGTTTAGATCAGGCTTGCCTAAAACTGTGTGTGGCACGCTTCTTCCGTTTCTTTAGGAAGGATGATTTGAAATACAGACAAAGTTAAGTCTGTGGGGTCACATTCACAGCAGCCGGCAGAGTTACACTTAATTAAACTACTGTGATTGCTTCATTCATACATTTCACTTGCCCCATTCCCTTCCTCTCTGACTCCTGACGGAGGCAGTACTTTTCCTTGGTGGGGTGGGGTGGGGTGGGGATGAAATGCTGTGAGTCTTAAGACCAACCCTAATTGACAACACTTATTTTACTGTGATTGTCTACGTGCAAGTATGCAGAAGTAAATTTATATTCTGAGAATGTGACTGCTTTGGACTGAAAAAAAAAAATGCCATTAAAGGGCATTAACGGTTCCTCGGAACTCACCATCCTTTGTTCTAAATTCCCCAGCGAGTCTCGAAGCACCAGGGCTGAGGGCAGGAAAGGAAAACAAGGGCTGAAAGCTCTGGCCAATTGAGATGCCAGCCACCAGCACGATCACCCGAAAACCTGGCTCTGGCCCACTTTCTCTCCTGCTGCAAACCATGGGACAGGTCTTCTGCCTGCTGGGTCAAGGTGAACTCCTTAGTCAGGCACAGACATTCCACAATCTGGCTCCATCTCTCTCCAGCCCATCCCCCTGCACTTACCACTGCATGCCCAGGCTCCAGTCCTAGTTGCCCCCATCCTTCTTTCCACACTGCTAGGCTTTTTTTCATAAATGATTCCCTTTTCCTTTAATGACTTCCAGACCTACCACACCCCTGCTCCTGGTGAATTCCTCTCATGCTTTTAGCTGAAGACCAAGGCTCACCTCTTCTGCAAAGCCTGTCTGGACTACCTGCCCCCCCCCGCCCCCCCCGATACAGTAAGTCTCTCCCTTTCTTGTGCACCCATATTATTTTGTACATTTTGATCTGAGCATTTATTAAATGCAATCTTTATTGGCATGGCTGTCTCCTCCATTAGACCGTGTCTTATTTATCCGTGTTATCCCCTTCCAATTGCAGAGTCTGGCATAACATTGCACGTAGGAAGTACTTAATAGATGCTTATTGAATAGTATGTTATGGCTGTTATGATTCTGTCTGTTCATATTTATTGTGTGTTTACTATGGGCAAAGCGTCATGTAGGTGCTGTACATGCGTGTGTTTTGAGAGAGAGGGAGAGATAAAATCTGAATGATATGGGTCACGGTCCTTCAAGAGACGTAATATCCTCTGTGAGACAAGGAGTTAAAAAGCAAAGTAGAAGAAGCCCTGCAGACAGGTGCATGGTTCTGACATCGTAGAAGAATAGCCGTTGGATTGGGGCTGGGGTGGGAAGGAGGCACCACAGACCAAGTGGTGTATGAAAGGACATTGACAGAGAAATAGTAGAGGAATGGGGGCACCCAGGCTGAGGGAAGAGTATGAGCAAAGGCATGAAGAGAAGTTCATAGTGATTTCCCGGGAACAAAGGGCCTGAGAGTTCGGCTCTCCACCATAACTATGGGGACTGCACGTTTTTAAAAAATCTGAAATAAATCCCATTAATATCAATAAATGTATTTTCCCTAATTGCCTAGATTTGCATTCTTTAAGCAGGAGTGGTGATTAATCATTTCCAAATTGCTCAAGGATATGAAGCAGGGTGCTCAAAAGTCTTTAGCAGCAGGAAATGCTTGTTGCAAATAAACTGTTTACAATTTACTTTGTGAGCCTCATTTCTGTTGGGACCGTGCAGCAGGTAATGGTCATAGCCATTTCCTGTTGAAAAGTTTTAATGGGCTTGGCTACAGTTCTAGAGACTTTCAACATAGAGTCAGAAAACACAAAGTTGGTTAATACTTTACAGTGCTATTCTGAAAATAAAAAGAAACAAACTGAAAATTTGTTTGTCCCTTAGCATTCCTTTACGGAAAGAGACATTTTAAAATTAGATGCAAATACTATAAACCTACCAGAAACTGTGCTTGGTCAGTTTCTCGTTTTAGGATGGAAAGCTTTTCATTTGATAATTGAATGTAGTATGTGGCAGCAATGACCAGTTCACAGATAGATGCCTAGAGTTTATATTGAAAAGTTTTAATTTAATTCAGGGACCCACTATTATCAACAATATGCATGAAGTCCCTGGTAGATGTGCTTCCTGCATTCTAGATGTTACTGTGTTAGACTCTGTTGGGTTCATGCATTCGAGGACTTGCAGATGGCAGAATAAAGATGACCAGCCAACAATGATCTCTTACATTTCATCTTCACCCTTTAGAAGTCAACATACCTTCACATTCATGTTTTCAATTTTCCATAACCTGGTGAAGTGAATAGAACATGAAAAACGATCCTCACTTTATAGATGCGGAAGCCAAGAGGCAGAAATGATAGATAAAACTCTCCCACACACAACTGGTTATTGCCATGGAAAGAGCCAGAACTCTGGCCTTCTGACTTCTTGTACATTGCTACACTATGGTGCTCGTGAATAAACCGACCTCACGTAGAGTGTTGTAGAGATGGGGAGCAAGGGTAAATAACTGATTGCCATGGCGATCAATATAAAAAAGGATGACAGGGCACCTGGGTGGCTCAGTTGGTTAAGCGACTGCCTTCGGCTCAGGTCATGATCCTGGAGTCCCGGGATCGAGTCCCGCATTGGGCTCCCTGCTCGGCAGGGAGCCTGCTTCTCCCTCTGACCCTCCTCCCTCTCATGCTCTCTGTCTCTCATTCTCTCTGTCTCAAATAAATAAAATCTTTAAAAAAAATAAAAATAAAAAAGGATGACAATTCCATGGCCGATAACAATGACCTGGAGGAAGCCTATAGCTCACCCTTAAGGATTGAGGCCCACTATGATTGATACACCTGATGCTCATGTAGTAGACATATTCTCACTAAAATATGGATTTAAAAATGTCAAAGTCTTTCATAGGAAGCTAAACAGCATCACATACCCAAAGTGGTAGATAATAACAGCAATAATCATATTGAACATCTGTCGAGTGCTTAATCTATGGCAGGGACTGTGGTAAGAGCTTTATACCCACCGTGTCCTTTGTAATAGGGCCTGTGAGGAAGGTGCTATTACCGTTCTTGTGTTACAGATGAGGGAATCGAAGCTGACGTTGTTTGTCAAGGTTTCACGACTCATAAACCACAGGGCTGAGAACTGAACCCGAGCAGCCTGCCCCCAAAGCCCACATGTTTCTGTGACATTATTCCAACTCTTCCATATCAGCTATAATGTCTGTGGGGTGAGGGAATGAAAACAATGCAGGAGCGGGGGTTGAATCTGACCCTGAGGATTGAGTTCAAGGGTCAGATAACATCTGAGAAGGCAGAGGGCATGGGGAAGCCCTCAGTCACAGGAACCCAGAACCAACCAAGGTTCTCTCACTTGGCTTCTCACCCCAACACCGTGTCTCAGTCAACCAATCGCTTACCAGGCAAGTAAAGAGCATCAAAGTGTCAAGGACCAAAGGGGTGTGAATATTTTCCCACCTCTGTTCCCCCTTTGTTCTTCAGAAGTTTATTTCTGCTTTTTTGGTTCTGTTTTCTGGGGTAATTTTCTAGATCTTGATTTGATTGCCAGTAGAATTAGGTTTCCATCCTCTTGAATCTTTAGCATGTTTCTTTCTTTTTTTTTTTTTTAAACTCTTAAATACTCCTGTTGAGGAGGCAAGGAACATATTCCTTAAACGTGAGTGTGATGGACTGAATGTTTGTGTCTCTCCAAAATGTTTATGTTGAAAACCTAATCCCAGTGTGATGGTATCTTAAGGTAGAGCCTTTAGGAGGTGACCAGGTCATGAGGATGGAGACCTCAGGAATGGGATTAGTGGCCTTTTAAGAAGAGCCCAGAGAGCTAGCTAGCTTTCTTCTCTGCCGTGTGATGAGGCAATAAGAAGTGAGCCATCTGAGACCTGGAAGAGCACCCGTCCCAGGACCTCGTCATGCTGGCACCCTGATCTCAGACTTCCAGCCTCCAGAGCTGTGAGCAATCAATTTCTGTTGTTGATAAGCCATGCAGTCTACAGTATTTTGTTACAGTTGCCCAAACTGACTAGGCAGTAGGGTTTGTAGAACCTTTCCTCTCAGAGGAGAACACGTTCTGTTCACCTCCTCATCTTGCCTCTGTTCCCAAAGCTTAGGTGAGCAGCAAAGCCGAGCTGTCCTCCTGAGAATCCATCATTTACTCTCTAGGGACTTGACCTGTTCCTAGTGAATCTCAAAAGAAATGCCATGCAGCAGCCCTTTGAAATGAAATGCTTTTCTATTGAACCAGAAAATAATCACATCCTCCCATTTACTCTTTAGGGTACAAATTGATCTGACTTGATTTGTCAGAGAGCCAGAACTGCAGGCAAATAGACACCAGAGAAATCAACCAATCTTTTAAGCCAGCCAGTAATTGTTCCTCCTGTCGGCTGGCTAAATGACTTGTATCTGGAGGAGATGCTCAGAATGAACCCGAATGCCTGAGGTGACGGAAACAGAGAGCATTCCAAAGTGGGCTCTAACAGAGTAAGTGTTTCTTCGTGTCTTACAAGGGCTTGGCTTTGTGTTTCCAACCTCTCTCCCTCTTATCCTGTCTCCTGGGGCTAATGTCATTGGGCAGCAACCAAAGGCGATGCATGTATATAAGAGCAAGGAAAAATAGTTGATATGAGGATGAGAAGAGATGAGGAGTAGGGTTTAATCTGAGGATACCTTTTCTTGTACCTTGATCATTAGCAAACCCAGGAAGTTCCTTTAGTATCAGAGCAGAGGGGATGAAATCCCCTTGCTGGTAAGCTGTCTGTTATCTTTCAATAAAAAAAAAAAAAAAAAAAGGAAAGAGTTTAAATAGACAAGGAAACTGTGAAAAAGAATGTAACTGATATTCATGTACTAACTACTGAGATTTGCTGTTTTGCCATATTAACTTTGGTTCCCGACCTTCTCTCCTTCCTTCTTCCCTACCTCTCTCCTTTCCTTCTTTGGAAATAAAATGTAGCAGCATTGCCAAATCTCCATATTTCCACTCCACTGTGTTATTCCTTTCTCTTTCTTTCCAGAGAGAACTGTTACCACAACACTAGAATTTATCTTTCTTGTTCATTAAAATTACTTTCACTATGTAGAATATATACAGAAAGAATATGTAGTGCTCTTTGGGGATGAGCTTTTAATGTTAACTCTTGTGGTTTTCCTGTAAGTATCCTTTAGAAATTTTTTTTACATTTGACATCATATTGCAATTTGTCCATGCTGATACCAGTAGGTCTAGTTCAATTATTTTACAGTGGCATTGTATTGCTTTCCAAATTTATTTTATTCTCCTCTATTGATAAACATACTTTTCCCTACTACAGACAATGCTATGATACATATTCCTGTTAAGGTGTCCTCAGACCCAGGTATGAGATTTTTCTCTCTAGAGTATATATAACCTAAGAGTGGAATTGTGGGGTAACAAGGTAAGCTTTTCTTCAATATCATTAGCTATTACCATACTGTTGAATTGGGCACTTAACAGTTTGTATGGGGATGCCTGCATGGCTCAGTTGGTTAAGTGTCTGCCTTCGGCTCAGGTCATGATCCCAGGGTCCTGGGATCGAGTCCCGCATTGGGTTCCTTGCTCAGCGGGGAGCCTGCTTCTCCCTCTGCCTGCCATTACCCCTGCTTGTGCGCTCTCTCTCTCTGACAAACAAATAAATAAAAAATCTTAAAAAAAACCCCAGTTTGTATGGCATTCTCCTATTGGTTAGACCAAAAAGGAATAAACTGTAGGAAATCAATATAACAAGACGTAACAAAAACTAGTTGAATGGGCCAATTGGTTTGTTCTCTGTAACCTGGTCCATGATATATATGGTCGTATTTCCCTTCTTGAAATAAGAATATAATGCAATCTGCATCCTACTCGAGGTAAAATAGTGCTTGGATTAGCATATATATATATATATATATACACACATATTCTCTCTGTATCTATATATGATATCTCTATATGTTCTACCATAAATAGACAATAGACAGGTGGCTGGATAAGAAGTCCTAAGTTACCCCTCTGAGCTCCAAACTTTCATTCCATAACTTTATTTTCAAACTTAGTTGAAATATATACCCAGCTTGGGAAATTAGCTTCATTTTTCACATAACCTAAAACACCTGTAGAAAACCAGCTCTTGAAAAAGGAAGGGTGTACAAAGCACTTGGGTGAGATCAGAACATCTGGGGCAGGTCGTGGGAATCTCTGACAATCAGGAAGGGAAACTGAAAAAGATCTTAATTTCATTGTGTAACCAGCCTGGGAGTCCATGTTCGGACACATTCCCATTGGTGCTACAGATGAGCCTCATCTGCTCATGCTGGACCTCCTCTCCCTCTCCCCAGAAGCTCCCCTTGTTATCTCAAGGAGGTCCCCCAAGAGTTGGCATATCTTGGCCGCTCATTTTGTGCATCACCTCCTTTATCAGGGGCCTTATCCTTGTGTTGGATGGTTGGGCTATCAGTGAGAATGGGACCCTAGTGTGTACATCTATGGATGTCTTCCCTTCTGAGGAAGCCAAAGCTGCTTTGTCTGCATGCTGGAGTTGGGGCAGGGTGAGAAAGGGAGGACAGACCCTGTCCCTAGCTCTGTCTCCTGGGCTCTAAGGCACTGTGTGTGTGCCTAGATTTCCTCAAGTTCTTCCTTCAGCTTCTGGCCCCATTCCCTTTTTTTTTTTTTTTTTTGAGATTCAAAATTAGTCCTTTGTGATGGGTTTGAAGTCAGGGTGCTGAGAACACTACCCCATCCTTGCCATTGTCACGTTGCTTTCCCCTCGCTTCTCTGAGGCACCCCATGGCAGCACTCTAAATCTCAAAGCCTGCAAGCATAGCACTTCATGGCAGTGCGGAGATGGGACTGTCTAGTATATTCGAACATATCTAATCTTTGCTGCGGTTCAAGCAAGACACCCTTTTCAATATTAGCATCACTAAAGATCTGAAGAGGCCTTTGGTGGGGGGACATTCATTGTTTCTCTCACATGGTAGATCGGCAACAAAAGCATGTGCAGAAACCAGACTTGTGAATGGAAAACAGAGCTGTAGATACACAGCAGAACAAGCTTGACTAGCGCTTAATCAACTCCCTCCCGTCCTCCCCTCCCCGCCCAACATTACTTAAAATACAGAATCACATTTGAAGAGTCTTTAGATGATCTATTTTGGCATCCCACTTATTTCAGTTACCTACTATTGCATAACAAATCATCTCAAAACCTAGTGACTTAGATTTGATCATACTCAACAACTATTCACTATTAAAAAGATCCTGCTAATTAAAAATAAAAATGAAGTTTTTTAATCTAATAGGAGCTACGTACAAAAAGAATGTAGTGACTTAAAACAAGAGTGATTTATTATTTCCCACACTTCCCGGGTGGCTGTGTGCCTTTTCTGCTCTTTTCACCTGGGCTCACTTATGTGGCTGTATTGAACTGGGGACCAACGTGGCCTTGTTCATGTTCTGGCAGATGGTCCTGGCTGTGGGCTGCACTGCCTCATGTTTCTCCACGCAGCCTCCCCTCCTAGTGGGCTAGACTGGGTTCCTTACATGGTGTTCAGCATTTCAAGAGGGAGGAAGCCCCGAGGCTTCTTGAGGGCTGGGCTCTAGAACTCTTCTGCCACATTCGATTGATGAAAACAAGACGCAGGGCCAGCCCAGAGTCAAGGCAGAGGAGCAGAGTCTCCCCCGGGAGGAGAGTTGTTGCACTATATTGTGGCCATATTTTTTAGTTGACCACATCACTCAGTCCTTGCTATGGCATCTCTGCTATTGTTCACCTTGAATAAGATTAGTGAAGGGGTCCTTATTTCTTCCTGGGGCAACCTGCTTCATACAGACCACCCAGAGCCTTCTCCTTTTAGATGAATCCCCTCTGGTTCAAAATAAGCATCAGGGTCCCATGCTTTTTTAGGCGGTATGGGGGAAACAAAACATTTATTGGGACGAGTAAAAGGAAATTCACATTTAGGACACATGGATGGAATAATTTTTTGTCTAAGTTCTGTTTGAGCTAGGTGTGCCTTTTGTGGGAAACAACCTCATTCTGAAGGGCTAAACTGGGCCAGTGCGGGGCTGAGGGAAATAAAACTGATGAGCTGACTGGGGCTGTACCTGGCTTGGTCTTGAAAGGAGAAGGATAAAGGGGGCCCTTGAGGATTCTAAGTTGTTCAGCTTAGTTCACTAGAGCAAGGCAACAGATCAATTAGTTGGGGAGAAAGTCCTAGTCAGGAACAAAGTGTACCCCGGGCTATATATATATCTCAGGAAATTAAGTGTTGTCATAAGTAGTTCTGTGGCATGAAGATGCAGGAGAGGCAAGAGGATGCCGACATGATTTTGGTTTAGTGCCTCGTTACTCCTAGTGTGTACGCTGGGCCACCAGGAGAATCTTGGGCCCACCCCAAAACTACTGAATCAGAATCTGCATTTTAGCAAGATCACCAACGAACACATATGCTCATTAAAGTTTGAGAAGCCTTGGCCTAGGGAGCCTTCCTGATACCATTAAATCCTATCCCATGGGAGGCCCCACGTAAAGCTGGTCTCGCTTCCAAAAAGGAACTATGCTGGGTACTACCCACGGCTTTCTGGGAATAGAGAGGGTCCAGTCTCACAATCTATGGCCCTCTTCTCTAACCCATTGAAACTCTACTGGAAGCCACGAACCCTCTCCCCAGAATGGACATGGATATGCACCTGGAATTTCATCACATTTCATGACACCTCTGAAGCCTTGGTCTGGGGAGCCAAGGTCAAGAGCTCATGCTCTGCAGCCCGTCAGGACAGGTAGTTATTGAGAGCAGGTCCTGATCTGGTTTGAGTACCACTGGCAGAAGGGATGGAGCCATGCAGGGATAGGTCATGCAGAGTTCTCACCAAGGAAGAAGGTGACTAACTCGAAAAGCAAAGGACAGGCGCCAAGTGTTTACAGAGCTCAAGAAACTGTGTTTATAACACATAGTTTGCCAAGGAGGTGATAGTGAACAGATGTGTCATTTGCAATTATTCCTAAAGATGTTAATTATGCAAATGGAATCTCTGATTAGGGTTCTAAAAAAAGAACCCCATATATTATGGGGTGTTAGATGTGCACAATCAAGCATGCTTGCTGACTGTGCCTCCAGGTAATCACTCTTGGTGCCAGACTCATCACCTGGGGCGCATGTTTTAAATGTACCACCCTGAGAGCCAGAGAGGGGTTCTGGAAGCACTTTCCACCTGCAGAAGGTGAAAACTGGAAGTGATCTTTGTGATCATGGAGTACAGCTCTGTCCTTGTAAAGAGGCAGAAACTGAGGCTCAGAGAAATTATGTGACTTGTCACTAGTAGAGGGAGGATAAGAGCTCCTGTCTTTTACGTCATCAATTTGCTTTTCCTTGCCTTATTGCGTCAACAAGGACATACGTCAATGATCAATTTTCGCATGAGTCTACTCTGTGAAGTGAGGGCCAAGGGAATGATGTGAACAAAATATCTCCTTAATCCACTCAAGGTATGCATGTAAGTATGTGCGTAGGGAGAAGAAAGTGAGTAACTAGAATAACAGGGGGGTTTATAGTCTAAGCCGTGCTGTTTGATAGAGGAACCACTAGTCATCTGTGACTATTGAAGTCAAAATTAAAATAAAATTAAAAAACATTTGAAATTTAGTTGCAGTATTCACACTTCAAATGCTCAGTAGCTACTTGTGGCTAGGGCCTTCCATACTGGATGATGCAGAACATTTCCCTTACTGCAGAAAGTCCTATTTTGGGCAGGGCTTTCTAGAGTCTCATATCAGATTTTCTGAGTCTGAATCCCAGTTCTGCCACTTAGAGGAAAAGCTTCTGTGCCTTATTTAATGGTTCCCAACCTCAGTTTCCTCATCTGTAAAATGGGCACAAGCCTCAGTGCCTCAGTGGTTGGCTGTGAAAAGTATGAATGTAAAGGAGAAAATGTGTGTCAAATGCTTAGCAAAAAGAAGCTTGGACTTAGTAAGCACCACATAAATGCTATTATTGTTCTCATGAAGCATCGCGACATCCTGCTTAAGCCTGTGTTTGGGGCATCTGGCTGGCTCAGTCCCTAGAGCATGTGAACCACCGGAGTGCTGGGAACAAGGAGAGGACAATGTGGAGTGATCTGTGGGAAGTAGTGGAGGGCAGTGAAGATCACCTTGCTTGGTAAAGTTGTCAGTGTCCGGCCCCACAAGGCCAGGTGTGGCAGAGACATCCATCAGTCTGTGAGGCTGGTTGCGGACGCCTCACCTCCTCACGTCCTCACGTCCGTTGTGCTAACTGCATGCCTGCTTGTCCACAAGAGGGAGGCAAGGGAAAGGAGAGAAAGCAATCCTAAAAGTCCAGCTGAGTCTTTGCTGGCAGCTCTGGTCAGAAGTTTGCTGTGGAGGAAGATGAAGTTCCTGATTCAAATAAGACTGCCTTTCACGTAGGCTAGCAGGGCTCAGCTGCGTTTTCCTTGAACCCCTTATGTCCGTAGAAAGGATCCCCCCGCCACTGACCTGGGGCCGGCTATTACTTGGAAAGTCCTACCTCATGGCCTCTCTGGAGGGCTAGGACCATTTTCACACCTGGTGAGAGGCCGTGTCAACTTCCCAGCAACCCTCAAGATGACTCCACAGTGCAGAACTCGGAAGGTGGGAGCGAGGTGGCAGCTGTCCAGGTAATTTAGCCACATGGCCCGCCACTCCACAATATCGATCGCGCTGCCAGGGCTCATAAAGCATTGTGTTAGGCATCGCGAGAAGGTATTAAAAAATAATTCTCTTTGCCCCGAGGGAATTTTCATCTAATTCGGGAGCTAGTGAGCCAAGGGACAAAGCGGGCTTAGGGTGGCCGAAGAGAAAGAACATGGTAGTAGGATCTGCAGATGTATTTTATTCCCTGGTCTGCCGTGTATTGACAGCGTGACTTGGGGCCAGTTCTTGCAGTTCTCCGGGCCTCCTCCCTCTCATCATGAACAAATGTAAGTCGAGGGACTGCGTGATTGTAAAGTCCTCCATGGCTAGAACCCTGGGCTTCGAATGCAGATGTGGGGATGTGAATATCTATGCCATGAAGGAAGAGTCTCCCACTAGGGGTGAGATTTATCAGATGAAAGTATAGAAGTCCAGTTTCATATAAACAACCAATTTCTTAATGCATATCCCATGCAATATTTGGGATGTTCTTTTTTTTTTTTTTTTAGATTTTATTTATTTACTTGTCAGAGAGAAAGAGCATGAGCAGGGGGAGTGGCAGACAGAGGGAGAAGGAGAAGCAGACTCCCCGCTGAGCAGGGAGCCCTATATGGGACTTGATCCCAGGATCCTGGGATCATAACCTGAGCCAAAGGCAGATGCTTAACCAACTGAGCCACCCAGGTTCCCTACTTGGGATGTTCTTATGCTGTAAGATTATTTGTTGTTTATCTGAAATGCAAATGCAAACTGGGCATCTGTATTTTATTTGGCGAACGGCCTTTCACCAAATATGTCTGTCCCCCTCACTGTGTAGGGGCTTGTTTCTGCCTTGCTCCATCCTCCTACTGGGACCCCCTTGGCCACTGAGTGACAAGAGTAGCTGTGACTAAGGCAAGACCTTTGGCTTCCCCTTAGGCTTTCACTGGCTGGACACAAGAGCTAAGGGCTCTCTTCCCCTCCCTTTCTCTTGAGCAGGGGAAGCAGCAGGAAACGCTCCCTTTTCCCACTGCCCACTGCAGACCTCAGCCCTTCTGACGGCTGAGAGAGTGAACTTGCTGTCAGTTCTGAGGGCTCGTTCATCATGGGCATGCTGAAGGCTCAGGCCCCAACGTATGGATTCGGGATGGGAGCAGAGGCCCCATTTGTCCTAAAGTTTAGCCTTTTTTCTCCAATCTAGCTTTTACCAGTGAACTCTGCATTTGGGATATTATTGGGTGCTTGGTGGCTTAATAATAAGCTGATACTTTCTTTCCAATGGGTCAGTACATTTCTATGTTTTCCTATTTGACCTAAAAGGGAGGAGATTTGAGACTTAGGTCCCAAGCCTCTTACATCATTGTTGTGTCTGTGAATCAGACTTATTGGCCCACTTAGATCCAGCCTCATTGATGGGGGGAAAAACAAAAGCAAAGTGGATGGCATGTGACATCATTAGCCTGGGGTGGGAGGAAGGGATCAGACCTAGGTCATCCCGGCACCTGTCTTCTTTACTTATAGAAATGACCTGAGGACTTTATGTTGAAAATAGCAGCTTGCTTCATGAAAGAAGGTGGGGAGGGCTTTAGGCTGGTTACCCAGCCCTGATGTTTCTGGTTACAGAGGTTTACATGAGATGGTTATCGGAAGGCACCTCTTGAGATCCTTTGCCAGTGGAGGCTGTTGTTTTAGCAGTGGGATTTTCATAGCTCAGGCTCTTATTCCTTGCCTGGACCTTTTCCACATAGCATTGTAACTGCATGCCTCCTATACTTGGTTTTCTTAAGCACTGATCTGATGACGTCACTACATTGCCTGAATCTTACTCTTTTCTACAGAGGCAAGTCCTATCTCCTTAGCAGGGTACACAGACCCTTCCCAGGCTGCTCTGACACTCTTTGAATTTCAGCTTTTCTCCAGCTACCACGCCCTGCACCCAGGCACTCTGGGGTGTAGCCCTGTTCAACGGGTAGCTGTCTCCTAAACATTCTCTTTTACATCTCCAAACCTTCGCACGTTGTTGGCTCTTCTACTTCTAATGCCCTGCCTCTGCGCTCTCTGGTCAATGTTGTCTTTTGAGAAATAACTCAAACATCAGCTCTCCAAAGCCATCTCTAATTTCCCTCTCCCCGGACAAATATCTGTTCCCTTCCTCCGTGGTCTCAGACTCTACCATGTTACATTGTAACCTGTGGGCTGCCAGGTGTCTATTTCTCCCACTTTTCTAGGAATTCCATGAGGGCAAATGTCTTGTACCATCCATCTACCTATCCCCCTTCAATGTCACATGCCTCTCCTATTTCCCCATATGTGACATGCCTGTCACAGAGGGGGCGTTCAAGAAATAATTGTTGCATGCATAAGGACAATAGAATATGGCCCACAGAGCTGATGTTTAGATTGTTTTAATTGTATGATGTGTGTGAATTGTCAGACCAAATAAATCTTCGGGGTAGAAATGACTGCATTGAAATGTTAGTATAGGAACATACTGCAGCCCATAAAAATCCAATAGATACTGTAATTTAAATGAGAGATATTAAATCTTTATCTCAAGGCACAAATCTCATGCCACAGCATGAAACGCTTATAATAGACTAACATTAGTATTAGTATAAGCATTCAGTAATCCTTCTTTCTTTGGGGCAGAGAAAGCCTATTTGTACTACACCACATCTCGTCAACCTCTACATTGTGACTATGCCTTATGGAAGGGATTTTTTTTTTTCTTTGTCATGTGAGATTCAATGGATCGGCAAGATATCTCTGTTGGCAAGTACCTTGTGAGAGGCTGTGAGACTGATCCCAGAGTGGGGGGTATTTATTTGCTACCTTGCCTGAATGCAATTTGGAGTGACACCTCTTCTAACACTTTATTTCCTTCAGTACACACTGCACATAAATTTAGCTCTCAAAGTCTGAAGATCTTCTAGGGGAAAGAAACCACAAAGTTAGAAGCACTCCAGAGAAAGAGCACTGAGCTTGGAGTCAAGATTCTAGTCCCAACTCTGTCACTAAGCGAATGACAGAAGGCGGGGAGGGCTATACGCTGGTTACCCAGCCCTGACAATTCTGGTTTATATGAGATGGTTACCAGAAGGTACCTCTTGAGATCCTTTGCCAATGTGGCAGATACAGCAATAAGTGTGGTCCTGAGGAGGTAGACACAACCTCTGAGGGCCTCAGTTTCCCAGTCTTTATAACAAGGAGATTCTACGAGGGATCTTTGAAGATATTTCTCTGTTTTGCCATTTTGATCCTATGTGGTCCTCTGCGGGGACAGATTGATAATGAACTTAATGAAGCTTAAGTTTCAGGGATCTTTGCTTATATAATTCCTTGCAAAAGCCCCAGGAGGGGCCCATCAACATGGCCGTATATTTTTGTAAAGTTTCAAAAGTAAGATATTTTGACTGAAATTGGTTAAAGTGGCTGCCTCTTTCTGCCCCCGCTTCATTACAATTCCCTAGGTGTTGGGGGACCTTGAAGTGACTGCAGGAATTTTTTGGATCCAGATAAAGGGAAACTGAGTTGGGGATATGTTGATTTTGAGTTTAATGGTATGTCTTTATGGAGCCTGTAGTTACACTGCTGTTTACCATCCTCATGTAAGTATGGTTTCCAGGAATATTTCTACCACCTACTGTGGCGTGAAGATGCGTACCCACACACCGTGTCATGGAATGCAGTGATCGTACAACACTTGGCACTGGAAGCATTTGGGGAGTGGGAGGGAAACAATGCTTGAAATGTGCAGAGCCAGAAGGTAGTCTGTTGATAATTCTTCCAATCTTCAAACATGTAAAGGTAAATGGAGGATTCAGTTCTCAGCGATGCCTAAAAAAAGAAAGGAAATGTTCTTCCATCAAGAATATACTCAGTAATGCAGCATATACCATTATAAACACACTGTTTTCTCTTTTTCTTTTATTATAAGTGCTCAAAATAGAATTTACCAGAAGGCCTGTGTCTGTAGGAGCAAAAACCTTTAATAGTACTACAAATAGTATGTCTGTGATGTTGCAGGTTTTATGCATCTCAAAATAAGACTTAGCATATCTGAGTCATCTTGTCTAGATTAATTCTGCTGGTTTCAGATGACATAGCATGCAATATTGATACAATGCATTAAAAATACCTGAAGAAACAAAGGTTCTAGTGACAGAGCTCCTATATTCATCAGCAAGGCAATTGATGTAGTAGAAGAGTAATTTGATTATTCTATTATGTAGCTCAGTATAGCATAGATACAATTTAAAAATGTATTTGACATACTCTTGTGGCTGTCTTAATTTCAGATCAATTTTGTATCAATTTTCGGAATGGTTGATTATACTAAAATTCAAGTATAAAGGGAAGAATGTATCCTATTGGAAACTGAAAATCTAAACTAGAAGGAAGAACACTAGCAGAAACTTCAAAATGTTTTTTATTTTATCACAACAGAAGCTAAAAATTATGATGGTCAAAATCATAAAGACAAGGGGCACTGGCTGGCTCAGTTGGAAGAGCATGCAACTCCTGATCTTGGGGTCGTGAGTTTGAGCCCTGCATGGGGTGTAGAGATTACTAAAATAAGTAAATAATCTTTAAAAAATCACGAAGACAAGAAACAGGAACATGATAGCAAAGAAAATATAGATAAAATGATAACAGAAGAAGGAAATTTATGTGAATTGGGACATTCCAGGGCAAGGAATAGCAAAGCAGAAGGAAAATGAAAGTAATGGTCCACACAAGGACAGGGACTACAAAAAGGTTAACGAGTATCATTGATGAAAAGGGTATTTAAAATTAGCAACTGCACAAGAAACCTGAAATGCCATGATTCTTCTAGTTGACAGCTGAAGGAAACTGGATAGAGTTTATCCCAGATTTAACAAAACTCCAAAAATTTGACATGATGTTGAACAAGTTGGAAGTTGAGAAAAACGTTTCTAAATGATCAATAATAAAAAAAAATTTCTTTCTTTCTTTTTTTTTTTTAAAGATTATGTATTTATTTATTTGACTGAAAGAGACACAGCGAGAGAGGGAACACAAGCAGGGGGAGTGGGAGAGGGAGAGGCAGGCATCTTGCGGAGCAGGGAGCCCGATGCAGGGCTTGATCCCAGGACCCTGGGATCATGACCTGAGCCAAAGGCAGACGCTTAACGACTGAGCCACCCAGGCGCCCCCAAAAAACCATTTCTTGTAGACTGAATTATCTTTTCCCTCTCTCTGTAGATAGAAAGATAGGGAAAATTGTTTGTCATATAATGAGATGGCTAACAATTTAGAAAAATATTATGGATGTGTGTTATCAGTTCACTGGTAAACATGTTTTGTCATTTCCCACCCTGGATTTGGTGATATTTGTGATATTTTCAGATCTTGGAAATTAGTAGTTTATTATGATTTATTCCTTCATTGTAAATAAATATTCAGTTTGTACTCAATTTTTATTTGTAATTTTGTATTCTCTTTTGGTAAAAAAAAAAAAAAAAGGTGTCCCAAATGATATAAACTTTGGGTCCCACAAAATCTGCTCATCTGACAGCATCCTTTATAGAGCAGTGCTTCTCAAACTTTAAAGTGCATGTGAATTCTGTGGGGAGCTTGTTAAAATGCAGCTTCTGAGAGTTTGCATTTCTAACAAGCTCCTGGGTGTGATCTAGGGAGCACACTTTGAGAATCAAAAATCTAGAACAGTGTTCTTATCTGGCACTTTTGATGCTCTTAGAATAAGACAGATGCCCAGGCCCCACCTCTCCAGATTCTTAGAAGGTCTGGATTGGGGTCCTCTAGTTGTATTAAAACAAACAAACAAACAAACAAACAAACAAACAAACAAAACACTCCACAAGGGGAGAAAGAGGCCCTTTCATCCACTCTTGGTGGGCATTCAAATTGATGCAACCATTTTGGGGGTTGATTAGGCAGTTTCTTCCTGGAAGAAACCGAAAAGAAGTCAGCTGGCAAGTCCACCTAGAAAAGGCAGTTTATAGATTTCCCACCCCAGGGTCACGAAGCAAAGTATGGGAGGATGGGCTTTGGCTGAAAGCAATAGATATATGACCGGCACGGGGTACATTTTCTGTGATCTAGTAGTTTCACTCCTAGGAATGTATCCTAGTAATATTTATATGTATCAAGATACGTGTATAAGATCGTTCAATTCCATAATATTGGTAATAGGGAAAAAATGGCAGCAACTTACCCACACATCAATAACTTACACAAATTATGGAACACCTGTACAATGGAACAACAATAGTTAAAATTAAGTAAACAATTACTATGTGCCACACATTGTTCTAGGTTATTTATAAGTAGTCACCAAATGAGTCTTTACAACTATCAAGTTTCCGTTTTACACAAGATGTGATTTGTATGTATTGACATGGAAAGCTGTCCAGGAGTAAAATAGGCATGCAACATGTAGCAGAATATTAAGTGTAATATATTGTGCCTTGCCAGTATAGTATAATACATTAACAACAAAGTGATACCTGCCCTTCTGATGCACACTCCCTGGGAGAGAACCATTGAGGGAGCACAGAAATGAAAGGACATGCAGTTACATCAAACAAGCCGTTTTCATGCACTTTGGTTAACTGGTAACACTTGCAGAAGACACAATTAAAATGATCAGGTTGATTTGGTGTTTTGGAGTCTTCTGTCAGTCAGTGGTCAAACAGGTGGGGCATTCTGGGTGATCGTGACATTAGGGATGATGGGAAGAACTGACCCATAGATGTTCCTAGATCTCATTTCTTTGAGCACACACACCAGGGAGACCTACTCTGGGGCAATTTGCCCAGGCTTTTCAGCTGACCCAACTCTTCTAATTATGCTGTTTCACCATTGTGACTCCATTCCTCCTCTTTTAGTCCACAGCAAGTTTGTTTTTGTTTTTTAAATATATTTTCAGCACTTTATTGCGGAAATTTTCAAACAAACAGAAAAGATAAGAGAAATTTACAGGGCATACTCCCACATCTACCACGTAGATTAGATAGTTAACATTTTATTACTCTTTCTTCATCGTTCAGCCGTTTCTTTCTCTATGTATCCATTGATCCACCTCATCTGGGGTTGCATTTCAAAGTAAGTCACTGACATCAGTCAATATACTTACCCCTAAATATTTCTGTATGCATATCAATAGCTATAGTTTAATATTTGTTTATGGTTCTTTTTCTTTCCCTTTGAGGTAAAATTGATACACACAAAAATGTACAAACCTTAAGTGTACCATTTGATGAGTTGTAACTAAAACCTACATTTGCTTAGCTCAAACTTCTATCCAGAGAGAACTTTACCATACCTGAGAGTTTCCTCCTGTCTCTTCCCTGGGGCACTTTCCCACCTGTGTATCAATCCCCTCTAGACAACTGCTGCTCTGATTCTCCCCGCCCCCCAACATCTTTACCTGTTCTAAAACTTCTATGAATGGAAAGATACAATATGTCTTTTATGTAACACTTCTTTCACTCAGCATAGTGTTTTTGAGATTCATCTATGTTATTGCTTGTGTTTATGGTTTGTTCCTTCTTGCTATTCAGTACTATTACCTTGTATAAATACAGCACAGTTCATTTTCCTGTTAATTGATACCTGGGATCTTTCTGCATTTTTGCTCTTGCAGTGAAAGCTCCTCTCAATATTCTAAGTATTTTTGTGGACATACACTTTCATTTCTCTTGGAAAATACCTAGGAATGCAATTACTTGGTCATATATGGATATATATGCTGAGGTTATGGATTCTGGGCAGTAATTTTGCAGAAATGATCCTTGTTCTTCCCAGTGCCTCACACCAGGAGACACATGATGTCACGTCTTCCCACCACTAACCTTGATCACTCGATCGGGTTGTTATCTGTTGAGTCTCTCCACCTTAAATGCAACATTTTAGCTTTTGTAATTGATTAGTGTTTTATGGGGACATATTCCAAGATTAGTCAATATTCTATTCCTTGTTAAACTTCTAACTACTGGCCTTAGCATCCACTGACTGAATCAACCACCCTTATCAAGGTTGCTGCATGGTGAGTGTCTATTTCCATCATTTCTTCTGTTTTTATTATTGGGCATTCTATTAGAAAGCTTTTCTTTTCCCTCAACCACTCATTCATCATGTAGATGAGTATGCATGCATCGATTCCAATTTTATTCAGTGGATTGTAATCCATTACTACTATTCTTGTTTTAAAGTGTTTACTTGCCCCAAATTTGACCCTATCACGCTGGCCCTTGTGTCCTTTTGGCATATCCCTGTCATTCATTGAGCATTTCCTTATTTTCTGGCATAATATGATGTCTCAGGTTCAACTTGCACTTTCTCTTTTGCAGCCCTGGAATCAGCCATTTTCTAAAGGATATCTAGTTTCTTTTAGGAAAGGACATTTAGAAACCAAGATTTAGGCACTCAGTTTATTAATTGGCATTGGGGTGTCATTGCTTTTAGGCTCACTCTGTGGACAGAGATAGGAAACATACACTGTACATATATAAGTGTGTGTATATGGATATATACTTTATCATGTGACTATTTCTATATCTGTGTGTCTGTATATATTTACACACAGAATAATAAAAACATAAGTTCACACTGATACCTCAATTCTAATCCAACACCTCAGGGTTCTTTCTAAACTTCCTGTTTCGATGTTTATAAATATCTTCTCTGGCAATGAGAATTTTGGCTCATACGATCCTCATTGTATTTACCTATTTGCTCAATCTTCCAACCACACCAGCTGTCTCTTTGGCTCAGCAGCTCCGCATCCCACACCCTTCTTGCCTGGTGCCTCACCCCTCCCTGCCTGAATCCTTGGTCTCGGGGCTCCCTGTCCATGCCTCTGCGTGGCTTCCTAAACGCTGTCACGCCCCTGTGACTTTAGTCGTTCTGCTGACTTCTCCACACCGGGAGTGGAAGTGACAGGGGCGCGGTGCACGTTTTGGAGGTAAAAAATGAAAATGAACAAAACCCACCCTCTGTTGCATGTGCAGGAGTTCTCTATTTCCCAGCTCCTAGTCCTGAATTTTCACAAAGGGGAGCACTCGGTCTTTTAAACAATAAGGGAAAGATTGAGTGTAGCAAGTTACAGTTTTATTTAAGGTCCCGAGTAAAAGGCTTTCCACCAGGCTATCCGAATGATAACCTGTGCCTGCTGCGGAATCGGCCCCCAGTCGCCACAGGGCTGCCCAGCAGGGGCTGAGGCTACTCTGTGACAAGCAGACGTGCTTATGGCCCACAAAGGGGTTAATCAGTAATAAGGAGTATCAGCGGAAGCCTCCACTTGGTGAAGTGTTGGCTGTCCTTGGGTGGGCACAGCAGAGGAGGGTGCCAGTCATGCGCACCAGTCCTTGGCGTCTGTGAGGTCTCAGCTGTGACAAGCCCGTGGGCACCAATGTCAGGCTCCCCCCCCCCCCCCCCCCCCCCCCCCCACTGACTGGAGCTTCACGGGTGCTTTCTCATCAGAGCCTTCGTCTATCACCTTAGGGGAGAAACAGTGCAATCGTTAGTTTCACTTTTTTTTTTTTTTTTTAAAGATTTTATTCATTTATTTGACAGAGACAGCGAGAGAGGGAACACAAGCAGTGGGAGTGGGAGAGGGAGAAGCAGGCCCCCCTTCGAGTGGGGAGCCCGATGCGGGGCTCGATCCCAGGACCCCGGGATCATGACCTGAGCCGAAGGCAGACGCTTAATGACTGAGCCACCCAGGTGCCCCATTAGTTTCACATTTTTAAGTCAGAGAAATAATCTGGCTCTTGGAAAACTATCTGATAGCACTTTCTGGAAATTGTGGAAGGTAAGCACACCTTGAGTGCACCAAGCCCCACACAGCTACCGGCTCTTTCATTTCTAGCTTGGTGTTTACTCACTGACCCCCGACCCCACCCAGTATTCTGTGCACCCACCAGAAAGCATAGATTTTTAGCTTAGTGCAGATCAGATTGCATAAACCTGGGCACTCTCAGGGTCTGCCTTTATCTCTGGCCATACACTCTCCACTTACCAGGGAACTTACTTAACCATCTCTGAAATAGTTTTCATTTGCAGGCTTGAGGAAGCCCGTGACCTAAGATAGGGAGGGCAAATTTGTTTCAATACAAATGCCAGCTCTGATTAATCATTAGTATAGGCTTTAGAGAGCTGTATGGTAAAGGACTTTGACACCTCTTTGGGGCTCGATAGGAAAGAGTGCTATAATAGATTAGTAATGTCTGCCATGAGCATGGAAGGGAGGAATGGGGTAAATGGACATCATGTTTGCCATCCCTATCCTAGGACTTAACCGTATGTAGCAGAAGATAGGTAAGATATTCTTGCCTAAAGGAGTTAGGAATTACCTTAATTTCAAAACTGTCAGATTGGTAATATGTCATGTCTGTTGTCCCTATTGATTTACTAATATTTTAATACATGTGTTCACTGATTAATGACAAGAAAAGAGAGGGAGAAAAATGAATATTTATTGAGCATCTACTAATTGCCAATTCTTTTAGAAGTCTTATTAAATATATCTCACTATATATTTAAAGCAATTCTATAAAATTAGAATATTACTCCCCTTCTTAAAATAATCAATAAATTAAGCCTCAGGCAAGTAAAATACTTGCCTAAACCATAATAGAAAATTTCGAATCCAAGGATGATACTTATTCTGATATACTTGGGCAGTGGTTCAATCTTGGGAACTTATTAGAGTCTCCTGGGGAGATTTTTTTTTTTAAGATTTGATTTATTTATTTGACAGAGAGAGTGAGAGAGCACAAGCAGGGGAAGCAGCAGAAGAGGGAGATGCATGGAGGCTCCATGCTGAGCAGAGAGCCCGATGCTGGGCGCGATCACAGGACCCTGGGATCATGACCTGAGCTGAAAAGGCAGATGCTTAACCGACTGAGCCTCCCAGGTGCCCCAGACTTTTTAAATATTCAAAAATATTGATGACCACATCTCGTCCCAGATGAGTTACATCAGAATCTCTGAGGCAAGGGAAGCTCAGGCACAGGGATGGTTGAAGACATGTCCCAGGAGATTCGATTCTGCAGCCAGCGTGGAGAACTGCTATGCAAGGGGAGTAGGAAGCAGGATAATTAACATTTACAGCATGCCCACTCTGAGCCCAGCTTTTTCTTGTTTTCCCCAAACTCTATCTAATTTAATTCTCACACAGTTCCTTAAAGGCAGCATCATTAGCCCCATTTTATCTATAAAGAAAACTGAGGCTCAGAAAATACAAGGAAATTGCCAAAAATCTTGTAGTAGAAGGGGAGTTTGAATGCAAATCTGTTTGCTTCCAAGGCACTTGCTCTTCCATTAGGCTTCTGAATCCAGGCTCCACCCTTAACAGCAGTGTTGAGCAAATCTGGATACCACCTAGCTTCCAAATTTGACTCCCACCTGTCATTCCCTCCTTTGACTTGTTTCTCTAGCTCCAGCTGGAAGAAACACTCATCGTCTTAGCATTGTTCTCATGGGAGAGAAATGTAGGAGGCTGACCCTACAGTGACCACTTTCTGTCCTGTAGGCTTTGGGCAGCTCAGGGTGAGGCTGTTTCCAGAGCCAGGAGTCCTGCATGGTCACTTGCCTCTGAAGGATCTCTGCGTCTAGGCCAGATAAGTTTGTGGTCCCTTCTTTCATCCCTAGGCAGTTCAAAGAGGAACAGAGGAGTTGTGGCCTGATCTCCTAAACCTGTGAGCCTTGGGCACCTGTGTTTCTGCTTTGGCTGCTGTGATGTCACACTGACTTCAGCTCCTTTGGTCAGAATCAGAGGTAATTAAGTAAACCACTGGACCCTTAGATTGGAACAGACCTCCAGCTTGATCTAGTTCCAACCCCTGTCTAAGGCAAACATGTCCTCTGTGACTCCATGGTCAGGAATGAATGCAGATGCTGTTTAAATGCTTCCCAGAGCGGCACCTGGGTGGCTCAGTTGGTTAAGCGGTTAAGCATACGACGTTGGCTCAGGTCATGATCTCAGGGTCCTGGGATCCAGCCCCATGTGGGGCTCCCTGCTCAGTGGGGAGTCTGCCTGTCCCTCTGTCCCTCCTCCCTGCTCATGCTCTCTCTTTCTCTTAAATAAATAAATAAACTCTTAAAAAAAATGCTTCCCAGGGATGGAAGGGCTCTGTCTCCGGTATTCACTGGCACATTGTTAGGCAGCCCAGCAGCTCAGAAACTCTTTTAAAAGTAAGCTTATATATTGCTCTCTATAATTTTCAAGTCCCTCAGCTGACAGATTTTCCTCAATCTTATCAAAGACTGATTTCTTTCAAGCTGATCCATCGACCAAGTCATTTATGCGAATTAGGACAGCTTGAGCAAGGTTAGTTCCAGGTAAACATATCAATAGAGTCTCCAGAGGAGCCTATTTTCAATGTCCTTAATCATGCTGCTTTCCTTTAGGGGATAGCCATACTTCACCCTCTCCGGTCTAACTTTTCTTCCTCCATCAGAATCCCTGCTGTCAGGAGAAGTCTGGAAACTCAGCCACCATTAGGTGTAAGTGATGGAGAAGGCATGACTGCCCCCTCCTAAGAGCATTTACTATTTATTAAGGATGAAGCCTTGAAAGGTTTGATGTAAAGGAACAAATTCAAAATGAACCATAGTCATAGGGCAGTTTGAGGGAGCGTGGGGGGAAAGAGCATAGCTTCCCAGAGCTTCTGATACCACCTCCCGTAGGGACAGCCGACTCCCCAAGGTGAATCTCCATCTTGGGGCTGCTGGCTGGTCTGATGCTGCTCTCTGCTCTGTGAACACCGGTGGTCTCATGGGGAGTTGGAACGGAGCACAGGGACCTGTGTTATCTGAGATCTAAGCGCAATAGCAAGTGACCGGTTTGCTAAACTTCAAGCCCTGTAGGATTTGAATGGCACCTTGGGTTTCACTGAGGATCTGCTTTAATTCTGTTCTCAAAGATGGCACCCCCAACAGTGCCCTTCCCCTCTACCATTCCTGCTGCGAAAACAGGAGCCAACAGTCATTTGGAGGGAAGTTTTTCCTCTAAACAAATGGCTATGTCTCTTGAGGCAGGGCAGAGACATTCCTTAGAAGGCTTTCTGTTTGAAGCAGACAAGGTCCCAGCCTGCCTTCCCGTCAGAGAGATGAAAATCTCAGCCTGCAGGGGTGGAGAGTACATGGAAGCGAGACTCCTTAGCCCTGAGGTACAGAGATGGGCGTGTGTGTTTTATTTATTATTTACTGAGAAACCTGTCCAAATACTGCATTTTAGGAACTGGTAGGAAACACAGATGAAAATATGAGCACCGAAGGCATAAAAGAGCCTTTGAAACCAGGACAGACTTTCATTAGAGCCTACCTGGAGTCTGTGGGCAAGGCAGTTTGTATGCACTACACTCCCATCCTCACAAATCAATTTTTAAACTTGGTTTAGACTCCGGGAAGCAGTGAAAATGGGGATTTCAAATGAGCCTTTCAGTCCAGATGTGTCCATAATAGAAACCACTGGGCAGTGGGGCATAATTAACAATCTCTCCTTCACTGAGACCGCAGAACGGCATTAATTTTGCCAACTGGGCTCGACGTGAATTGGCTAGAATGTCTGAGTAGATTTCCAGCTGCTGCCCATGGAGCTCTGGCTTCCAAATAAAACGAGGCCTGAAATAGATGCGTGATACGTGTTCAAAGCTATTTTTAATCAATGATCACTTAGTTCGCTGTGAAAGATTATCAGCAGGTCACAATCCATTTCGGATTTTGCTGTGTCCTGCAGAACTGATCTAAACACACAGTAACTTCAGTTTCCCCTGCGGTCCCTGTGCTTCATCAGCTCTGTGCATGAGGGGAGGAGGGCACTCGAGTAGATGGCGGGAACACAGATGTGTTCACAGTTACATGCGCCACAGGTGGAGGGCTATTTACTTGGGCTAAGGCCCTGTTTGAGTTTGCCCTGGTCCCACAGAGAAATTTTGCCCAGCAATCGTAAGCCCAAGGATTCTGTCCCCTTAACATCCACCGTGAAACCCACCATGTTATTGTCCAAGCAGCCAATCAACTTCAATCCATGGGAGAAGTCAGAGAGAAAGGTTTATTTGTTGTTTGCTAACCCCTGTCTAGCTGTGGGGATGCTGTGAACCGTGCCCATTTCTTTATAGACAGTATCTTCCTGGAGGCTTGAGGCTTCCGTGGGGACTGCTGCCAATATCATCCACTAGTTGTTGTTGTTTGAATAATAGCACCTTACATTTATTTAGCATGCTTACTGTTTGCAAGCAAATCTATAATCTCATTTGCAAAAGGCATTTACATAGTCTGAATACTTAAATACTTATAAATGCGTATTAATTTTAACAGAATATGCTAAATATTATTTTCCCCTCCCCTATTTCTTTCTTTTCTTTTTCTATAATGTGTTTTCCTTTTTCATCCAGCTCTTTTGACTTTTTTTTTACACTTGCGTTGGCAACTGTATTTCAGTTTATCCCTAGGACCATTAGTCTTAGTGCTTTATCTTCCTACTTAAAAAAAAACAAAACTCTCTCTTTGACCCATGATATTCATTTTTCCCTCATTTTCCATCTTCCCCAAATATTAATTTGTAGTTTCCCAAAACATTGCCATGGTTTATTTAGAGTTTAGATGTGACTTTGTCCTTTTTCAAATTAGTTCTCTTTGGTACATAACTTTTCTATTCTTTTTGCTTAAAGATTTATTTATTTATTTGAGAGAGAGAAAGAGAGCGAGAGAGAGAGAGCAAGCAGGTGGGAAGGGTGGGGGAGAGAGAAAATCTTAAGCAGACTCCCCGCTGAGTGCGGAGCCCAATGCCAGGCTCCATCCCACAGCCCCAAGATCACAACCTGAGCCAAAATCAGTGCTTAACTGACTGAGTCACCCAGGTACCCCTCTTTTCTATTCTTGAATTTTATAAGGATTCATCTGTCCATCTGTCAAGAATGTCTGATTGTCATGTACCTGCAGGAAGTGGGTAGGATCCTGGAGGTGAACCTGGATTTCACATATGCTTTAAAAAAGCCACAGCCACCTACTATCTCAGTTGCCTGGGACTGTTCTGGTTTTAGCACTGAATATGCCAAATCCTGGGAAAACTGAAAGTCCTGGGAAACTGTGATGGTTGATCGCCCTAGCTCCTGAGGTGACCTCCATCAGAAAAGGAGAGAATGCAACTGACCAAGAAGACAGAGATTTGATGCCTCCAGTTCCTCTTTGTGCCTCAGTTTCCTTATCTGTCAATTTGAGTTCATCAATTAGAGTGAGGATCAAGTCAGTTATAACTGCTAACGAGCTTAGTGTGCGCCTGGCACTTAGTCAGCGTTCGCTGAATTTTAGCTCTTATTGTGCTGTTTGTCTTCCTCCACCAGGATATAGCAAGGTTTGTGCTGAGTGTCTTCCATCAGCTCCTTGAGACCCCTGCCCTGCCTTCTCCATCCTATGCACTGACCGAGCAGCTGGCTTAGACGGACTCTGTCAGTCATGATTGCCTCTGGTAACAGGTTGGGTTTTGCTAATGTGGAGCACCAGCAGGAGACTGGAGTGAGGGGGAGTGCATTGGGGGATTCATTCCTCTGACTCACTCTCTGAGTGAGGGATCACATCAAGATGGCTGTTGGCCTTGACTGAAAGTCCCAAGCCTGTCAGGTGGCTTCTCCGTAAGCTCTCTCTCCAGGCTCCACTAACTGCTTCTGCCCTTTGCCCCTTCAGGCCCCACGGTGTCTGCTGTGACCATCCCTTGTGGTTCCTCTACACCCTGCCTACACCTTCTTAAATCAGCCCTCTGTTAAAGTCCCCCCAAATTACCCAATGTGAGCGTGTTGTCTGATTTCCACTAAGTCCTTGAGGAGAGAGGGCCCCTGGTTTGTTCACTGTTCTTCCCCAGAGTCCTGGCAGAAAGTAGAAGCTCAATAAAGTTCTGTGGTTTGAATGGAGCCGGTGAATGAGCGCACAAACAAGTGACATCTGAAGGATGAGAAGTGGTTAGCCTGTGCAGTAAGGTGGAGAAGCGTGTCCAGGAAAGAGACAGAATGGAAAGGCTTGGCAGAGACAGAAAGCAGCGTTTTCAGTAACTGAAAGACATGAATTACGGCTGCATTGTGAGGTTTGAATGAGAACCGAGGCTGAAGAGGAGAGAAGGGGCAGGTTCTGGTAGCCCTTCTTTGTGTTAAGGACTCAGCCTTTCCCTGAGGGCAATGAGGAGGTAGGAAGGGAGGAAAGTTCTATGACTGTAGGGGTAATTTTTATTTATTTATTTTTAACAAAAATTACAAACAGATGGTGTGAATCTTTTCTAGAAGCCCATTGTTTCTATCATAAAAGCATTAAAGCAAATCTGAAAAGTACAGAAAAGTGTAAAGACAAATATATGTCACTTGAAGTTTTAAAAAAAGTGATAGTCCCTGTGTGGTTTATAAAATGGCAACCATCACAATGGCTATCTTTGATTTAGTGCCTACTAAGGGCCAGGCACTTTGTAGGGTCTTTATACGTAATGACCTGTTTAGTCCTCATGGCAAACCCGTGGGCCAGATGGAAGACAACATGCAAAGGATTAGGGCCATTAGGTATTAACATTTTTTTAAAAGTTTATTTTATTTTATTTTATTTATTTATTTGAAAGAGAGAGAGACAGCAAGAGAGGGAACACAAGTAGGGGGAGTGGGAGAGGGAGAAGCAGGCTTCCCGCGGAGCAGGGAGCCCAATGCAGGGGCTTGATCCCAGGACTCTGGGATCATGGCCTGAGCCGAAGGCAGACGCTTAACGACTGAGCCACCCAGGTGCCCCAGGTATTAACATTTAAAATACAGAAATTCTTCAGGGGCACCTGGATGGTGCAGCGGGTTAAGCCTCAGACTCTTGGTTTCCGCTCTGGTGGTCAACTCTGGGTCGTGAGATCGAGCCCCACCTCCAGCTCCTCTGTGCTCAGCAGGGAGTCTGCTTAAGACTCTCTCTCTTTCTCCCTCTGTCCCCCCCACCCCCCTGCATGCTCTCTCTCTAAAATAATAAATAAATCTTTAAAAATAATAACATACAGAAATTCTTCAGCTTTCTCAGCAATGAACACGATTGTCCTATGACTCTGTCTTTGAGGAGAGGCAAAACTTTTACTCAGTAATCTTCCCAGCTCCATGAATGATTTAGACACTGGAAACAAATGTCAGCACAGAACAACACCAACTATTATTTTTAACTTTTTGTTTTGTAAAGTTTTATTGTTTTTTTACAAAGATTTTATTTCTGAGTAATCTCTACACTAAACGTGGGGCTCAAACTCACAACCCCAGGCCAAGAGTCACAGGCTCCACTGACCGAGCCAGCCAGGTGCCCCTAACTTTCTGTTCTGGGCTTAGACTTGCAGAAGGATTACGAAAATAGTACAGACGTTTTACATACCTTTTGCCCAACTTCTGCTAATGCTCACATCTTACATAATCATGATACAATGATCAAAACTAAGAAACTGACATTGATACAATACTATTAACTAAATTGCAGACTTTATGCAGATTTCATCAGTTTTCCCACTATGTCTCCTTCCTGGCCCAGGAGCCAGCCACAATCTCATTGCATTCAGTCTTCTTTAATGTGGGACAGTTCCTCGGCCTCTCCTGGTCTTCTATGACTTTAATAGTTTCAAGGAATCTGATCAGATATTTTATAGACTGTCCCTCAGTTAGGGATATCCTTGTGTTTTCTCATGATTAGATTGTGATTATGCATTTTGGGAAGGGTCCTACAGGGGTTATATACCCTTCTCAGTGCACCATATTGGTGGGTACTAGTGATAGTAACTTTGATCACTGGATAAAAGTGGTGTCTGCCAGGTTTCTCTACTGTACAGTTACTATTGTCCCCGTTGTATTTAATAAATAATTTGTGGACAGTATTTTGAGACGATACAAATATCCTTTTCTCTTCAAACGGATATTTTCTCAAAATACCCATTTCTCTTCACTTTCACCCACTAATGTGAGCATTCATCAGAAGATCTGGCTGGTAGCAATTACTACTCTAGTATTCTAATGGTGTTTTCCTATGCCCCTGATTCCTTAAATATTTCTTAATTGGAATTCTTCTGTAAAGAAGAGTTGTTCCTTCTTTATTTACTTATATTTTTATATAGATTTTATTTACTTATTTGTCAGAGAGAGAGAGAGAGAAAGAGAGCAGGGGGAGTGGCAGGCAGAGGGAGAAGCAAGCTCCCGCTGAGCAAGGAGCCTGATGCGGGACTTGATCCCAGGACCCTGGGATCATGACCTGAGCCGAAGACAGATGCTTAACCAACTGAGCCACCCAGGCATCATCTTATTTATTTATTTATATACATCAATATGGACTTTTGAATGTTTACTTCATTCCTTGGATTATAACCCCATACTATCATCATTTATCTTGTTATGCAAATTGATCTAACTTTGGCTACTGGAAGCTCTTTTATTTTTTATTTATTTATTTTTTAAAGATTTTATTTATTTATTTGACAGAGAGAGACATAGCGAGAGAGGGAACACAAGCAGGAGGAGTGGGGGAGGGAGAAGCAGGCTCCCCGATGAGCAGGGAACCCAATGCGGGGCTTGATCCCAGGACCCTGGGATCATGACCTGAGCCGAAGGCAGACGCTTAACGACTGAGCCACCCAGGCGCCCCCGGAAGCTCTTTTAGATTGGCTCCTGTATCCTTTTGACATACCCATATTTTGTTTTTGAGCACTTCCTTATTTCTGGCACCAAAAGATGCTTCAGCCAACTATGGTTTTTTTTTTTTTTTTTTAATTATTAGACTCCATTTTTTAGAGTAGTTTGAGGTTTACAAAAAAAGTGAATAAAAAGTCCCATGTACCTGCCTCAGTTTCCCCTATTATTAACATCTTAATTGATATAACATCTTAAATAATAAATGATATTATTAACATCTTAATTGTATTTTTTATAATTGATGAACCAATGTTGTTACATTACTATTGACTGAAGTCCATAGTTTAAATTAGGATCACTCTTTGTGTTGTACATTCTATGGGTTTTGAAAAATGCATAATGTGTATTAACAATTACGGTAACATACAGAGGAATATCACTGCCCCAAAAGTCCCTAGGCTCAACATATTCAGTCCTCCCTCTCCCTACCCCAAACTGCTGGCAACCACTGATCTTTTTACTGTCTCTGTAGATTTGCCTTTTGCAGAATGTCAAATAGTTGGAATCATACAATGTGCAGCCTTTTCAGACAGGCTTCTTTCACTGAGCAATAGGCACTTATGATTCTTCTATGTCTTCTCATAGCTTCATAGATCATTAAGAAGTTTTATTTCATGAAATATATAGATTCCTGCATGTCATGCAGCATTTACAAAAACTGCCCATGTATTGGACTTTAAAACAAGTCTTAATAAATTTCAAGAATTGGTAATCTACAGACCACATACTTTAAGCACAGCACAATCAAGGAATAAATCAATAACGAAGGGTAGCTAAAGGATAACTAAAAGATACCAGACTGGAGGGAAATGAAATATTACCTAACAGTATTTCTGAGAAATTGTAGCTATATCAAGACAAGCTCAAAGCTTTGGTTGTGCTTGTGGGATAGTCTATACAACTTGCCTGATTCTTGATCAGGAGTTCCCTTGAACTAGGTTAATTTTGGTCCTCTCCCAGGATTCCCTGTAACTTGGGCAAATTATGTAAAGGTGACTCTTTACTCAGACTCTCTAAATTTCAGGATTTTCTTTTCTTTTTCAAATTATCCTAAAATCCACATCACTTTACTTTGCTGAAAGTAGCTATATCTGTTGGGTCCTCCACGCTTGTCCTGGTCAGGACTGAATCTGGGTAGTCCTTGGGCTGCTGGAGCTGTCCTGAATTTAATGTAATAGCAGAAAACAGGGAGCTCACTGGGTTATCCTGGTCAAGGTGTCAATGACTCGTACCTCTCTGCTGTGTGGCTGATTCAGAAAGTTGTGGTAGGGAAACAGAAATGTAGCTAATTTCTTTTTATTGCTGTATAATATTCCATTGTATGGAGGTACCACAATTTGTTTATCTGTTCATCTACCACAGGACATCTTGAGTGCTTCCAAGTTTTGACAGTTTGAATAAAGCTGCTATAAATGTAAGTTTTCAACTCATTTGTGTAAATACATAGAAGTATGAATGCTGGATTGTATGGTAAAACTATGTTTAACTTTGTAGGTAACTGCCAAAGTGGCTGTGCCATTTGGCATTCCCACCAGCAATGAATGAGAGTTACTGTTGCTTCACATACTTGTTAGCATTTGGTGTTGTTGGTATTTTTGGATTTTAGCCATCCTAATAGTTGTGTACCAACTATGATATTTAGCTGGCAAAGTCCAATAAGAGATGTCATCTGAAATGTATGTGACTTAAGAATCAGATTTCTAGGAAAAGAAGATTTCTTGGAAAAGAATCCAAGCAGAAGCAAAAAGAAGAAGGAGAAGAAGGAGAAGAAGGTTCACCCTAGGATGACAAGATCTATCTGAAAACACAAATAGAACTTAATTACCAGTCCTAGGGTCAAAACTGAGGAAAGGGACCACACCAGTATTTTTTAGTATCTGGACATCTCCTTTCTTATATCTTAATTTTGGTTAGCTGGAATTCTTCAACTACATTTTTCAAAAAAGATAAATGGAGAGTGTATTTTATGATCCCATGAATATTGGGAATGCCCTCAAGCATAGAAGACAAGTATTCCAGAATGGTGGGACATCTGTTGTGCTTTTCTGCTCAGTGTCATGTTTTGTTTTGTTTTGTTTTTGATTGAGGAACATTTGCTCCCCTAACCCATGTATTTTTGGTGCAATTATCACTTCAGAGTGAGTAGATACCTAGACCTGGTTAGTTGTGCTAACCTGTCCACAATTATTCGTGCAAATGATGGGCATATAATCCAAATAGGGCCGATCAGGGCCCTTGAATTAAATTACATATATGGACTATGAGCCATATGGATATGCTTGGGATGCCAGTGGTCATCTTTCCTGTCATGTAAACAGTCCATTTATAGCAAGACAGAAGACTGAAGCCACCATAAATAAAATAAAACAAGCAGGTCTGAGAGATAGAGGGAGAGAGACAGAGAGAGAACAAGAACAAGGGAGGGAAGAGAATGAGAAACCAAGAAGGGTCCAAGTGAATTGTTTGAGATCTTTGATCTGGTTGTGCTTGAAGTCTTACTCCTGGGCTTTCCAGTCACACAAACCACTAAATTTCTTTTGTTCATCTTAAGAGAGTTTGCATTGGTTTTCTGTCCTTTATAACTGTAAAAAGGTATAGGATTAGTACTAGGAATATGCCATTGCTAGGGATAGACTCTATTGTGAGGATTTGGATGAATCTAAGTGTGGCACAGGACAGAGAGCACCCCCCCATACTAAAGGCAGGAAAGTTTACACCTTTTGTTCTGCTCTTCTGAAACATATGGCTGAAGGGTCACCTGTTATTTCTTTGGACTCAGACCACACGCCTGATGAGACTGGAGCTTTAGAAGAGTCATCAAAATTTTAGGATGTTGCCTGCTTCTTGCATATCTTTCAAGAAAAGAAAAAGCTTAAGCATAAATTGGTCCCTCTGAAAGAAGGAAGGAAATAGTACATAACTTTGTTAAGAGATGCCTTTCCGCTATTTGGATGTGGGTGGTAATCTAAGACTGCGGTGGGCCAGATAATCAGGCACCTCATGGAACTACAAAAGCCAATAACCCTGCCCCAAGCTGAAGTTAGTATTGGCAGAAGTGGGGAGATGGGAGATGGGAGATGGAGGGGATGTGATGGGACTCAGGAGGAATTTGAGAAATCAGGAAGCCTGATCCTTTAAGCCCTTCTCCCAAACTATCCTGCTGAGCATTTGCTGGTGGTGAAGCAATAATTCATTCTCTAGGAAATAGTCAACCAATGGCTTCAGTTTGGGCACAGCACTGATTAGCTATCATTTAGCTGAGGAGTCATTTAGCTGAGAGCTAAGACCTGCTGCTAAGGGACAGATATGCAAAAGAGTCTGGTCTGTAATCAAGGACACGATTAGACAAGATTTCTGGTTTTCACTTATAGAAGTAGGCTCCAATCAGTAGATGACTAGGGTTTAAGAGGCATTGAATTGTGGGGCACCTGGGTGGCTCAGTCAGATAAGCATCTGCCTTCAGCTCAGGTCATGATCCCAGAGTCCTGGGTTTGAGCCCTGCATTGGGCTCCCTGCTCAGTGGGAAGCCTGCTTCTCCTCTCCCTCTGTGTTCTGTCACTCGCTCTCTGTCAAATGAATAAACAAACAAACAAACAAACAAAAAGTATTGACTTGCCAGAGAAATGCCAACCCCAAAGAGCTTGGGATTGCTAGGTTTCTAAGGCAATCCCCAGGTTCTTGTAATAACACCAAACAAAAAAGGGACACTAAGGAGCAGGACCTCCAGAAGAGTTTGTCTTGCATTCATTTCAGGCATGCCTTGGAGAATAATGAATTTGGGTGATCTGTCTACAGGACAAAGCCTGAGCAGTCAGATTGGTTCCACTGTCAAAATGTAAGCGATTCTCCAGGGTATGGTGCATGCTGTGGCACATGTCATGTAGGTCTTTCTGAATAGACCTGTAATTGAAGATACGCGGTTTTCTTTCCTCTACCATGTCAAGGAGGTGTAGGGGATCATTACACTGGTCACTTAAACTACAGGTTGTTGGATTAAGAGGAGCGATATCTGGATGTCAGAGATGTGTGCATTACCCAGAGATCTGGGACATGAAGATGTGATGCTGGGTTGTCTCTCTTGGGAGTAAATGGGATGTCAGTTATACATTAGTTGGACAAACATTAGGAGGAGGCACTTTTGAAATTGTATGTGCAGAAAGCAAATGAATAAACAAATAAATAAACAAAATGCAGAAACAGACCTATAGGTACAGAGAACAAACTGATGGTTGCTAGAGGGGAGGGAGGTAGAGGAATGGGCAAAATGGGTGAAAGGGATTTGTGGGTACAGGCTTCCCGTTATGGAATGAGTAAATCATGAGGATAAAAGGCATAGGGAATATAGTCCGTGGTACTGTAATAGCTTTGTATGCTGACAGATGGGAGCTACACTTGTGGTGAGCATAGCATAAAGTATAGACGTTTTTGAATCACTATATTATACACCTGAAACTATGTAACACTGTGTGTCAACTACCCTTCAATAAAAAAGAAATGTAAACATATCCTTAATCATTTTTATATTTATTACATGGTAGAATGATAATATTTTAGATATATTGGTTAAATAAAATATATTATTTTAAAAATGTATGGGATTAGGGGCACCTGGGTGGCTCAGTTGGTTAAGCAACTGCCTTCGGCTCAGGTCATGATCCTGGAGTCCTGGGATCGAGTCCCACATCGGGCTCCCTGCTCGGCGGGGAGTCTGCTTCTCCCTCTGATCCTCCCCCTCTCATGCTTTCTGTCTCCCATTCTCTCTCAGATAAATAAATAAAATGTTTAAAAAAAAATGTATGGGATTAGATGGGCAGCTTGCCTCTCTTCTTGTCAGTTTAATTTCTCTTTCTACCCACGGGGTATGGGGATGCTGTGTTCTTACACATTTTAATTGCTTATCTATTACAAAATACACTGATGTAATTTTGAAGAGAAAGTGATGATTCGTATAAGTAGAGAATGTGAGCGTTTAAAGGGATAATCTAGTCTAACCCACCATCTCCACTTCCATTTTACTGTTGTTTAAGGTCACAGTGCTAAGTAGGACTGGGGCATGAATAATAATAATAATGATGATGAAGACCAAATAGTACTGGCAGTTTTCACAAACACCACTGCACTTAATGTTCACAAAGATCCTCTGAGCCTCCTATTATTATTATAGCCTGTTTACCAGTGAGGAAATTATATTTTAGAAATGTCAAGGTATTTGCTTAAAAATATTAAATCTCTAGATTTTCAATCCAGTACTTCCCCTATTATACAATGAAACCTCACTGATCTTTGTTTGCTTAATTGAATTCTAATTAAAAATACTTTTCAAATTTGGATTTAGGATTATCTTTTAAAAAATTATAGTAAAATGCATAAATGGTATCTAGCACCAAGATCTGATTTCCTATATTTCTTATAGTCTATATCACAAGTAATATTTCCCATGCTTCTTGATATTACACTGTTTTGTGGTATTGTCTAGTTTGTATGTGTATGATTTGTGTTGTCTGAGCAAAAGGCTTTTTCCCTGCTCAAAGTCTAGTAAATTTCTTTTGCAAACCCTCTTAGTGACTTCTTTTAAGTTCACCCAAACAGTCAGCTCTTTCTCGCCTCTCTCTGGCAGATTTCCAGACTGTATATATCATTGCCTTTGGCTATTCTTGTCAGCCATAGCAGCAGAATTTGTGCAAAAGTCTTGTAAAGAGTGTCTTGCAATGTCATGGCCTCTGCTACTAATGCCTTCCTTCTCTTCCTTTTAAAATGATTCTCAGACCCTTTGTTTTATAGAGTGGACTATTTTGTCTTTCTTCTATGTGCAGCTAGGTTTTTCTCATGAATTTAGTAGAAGTCAACACTGAACTTTTCACAGTCAAAGGTGCTTCTCCTCTTGCTCCTTAAATCCCTTGCTCCTTTGGTTTCCATTAGGATTCCTAGTGGGATCCTTGTAATGTTGAACATCAATCATGTCAAAGAGTCCTGGTCCTGCCATTTTCTGGTTGGGTCACCTGGGACAAAGTTCTTCAACCTCATCTATAAAATAGTATCATATTGCACATACCTACTGGCAGAATTGAGAAGATGGAATTAGATGAGAAAGTAAAGTGCCTAGAATTGTGTTTACTAAAACACAACGTTGGTTTCCACTTTTATTATTCCTGTAAATAATTCTTTCTTTGGTTGAAGTTTCTCTGTTGTCATGCTAACGACTTAGTCATATGTCACAAACTCACCAATGCCTTCTTTCTTCTGAAACATTCTAAGGCAACTGTTTTGTTTTTGCCTAAACTCTGTATTTCCTGATCATCTTGATCCACCTCTCTTTTCAATCATTTTGCTTCATTCTTTTTACTGCTGACTACTCTTTGGCATATTTAGATTGGAGAGAAGGTCCCTGTAGGTCATTCCTCTGACATTTTTAGTCACTTCATATTGTCACAGTACTTTGCTAACTCCACGTATAATCTGATACATCAGTCCCCAAGAAGTCCCATTTTGTAAAGATAGTAGAAAGATCGATACTTAGCACCTTACAGTGATATGTCTATTGGCTTATTGCCTGTTTTTCACTAAGCCCTTAGAAAATGCATTCACATAAATATTCTTCAATTTTGTATCATTTATATTAACTTCACAGACTGTGATTGATAATTTCTAATCCTATCCTCTTTAATTGTGGGGTGATCAAGATCCTCTTCTAATTCTAATGCTTTTTTTAATATTCAGGAAATTCACCACTTAACAAATATTTATCTATAACAACAACCATAAACAAATGCTAGTATTCAGGGATGCAAAGATAAATAAGATTGTCCATCCTTGAAGGAACACATAATAAGTACGTTGTCCTTTCCTTATCTCTTTAAAAAATATTCATATCCTCCCAAAATTGAAACAGGAAGAAATAGAACATTTGAACAGACCAATCACCAGCAATGAAATTTTTTTTTTAAAGATTTTATTTATTTATTTGAGAGAAAGAATGAGAGAGAGAGCACGAGAGGGGTGAGGGTCAGAGGGAGAAGCAGACTCCCCGCTGAGCAGGGAGCCCGATGCGGGACTCGATCCCGGGACTCCAGGATCATGACCTGAGCCGAAGGCAGTCGCTTAACCAACTGAGCCACCCAGGCGCCCCACCAGCAATGAAATTTAATCAGTAATCAAAAAACTCCCAAAAAAGTCTAGGACCAGATGACTTCACAGGTAAATTCTGTGAAACATTTAAAGAAGAGTTAATGCCTATTCTTTTCAAACTATTCTAAAAAATAGAAGAGGAAGGAAAGCTTCCAAATTCATTTTATGGGGCCAGCATTACCCTGACACCAAAACCAGATAAAGACATGACAAAAAAAAAAAAAAAAAAAGAGAGAACTACAGGCCAACATGTCTGATGAACTTAGATGCAAAAATCCTCAACAAAATATAAGCAAACTGAATCCAACAATATTAAAAAATCATTCACTGTGATCAAATGGGATTTATTCCTGGAATACAAGGGCAAGGGTGGTTCAATATTCACAAATCAATCAGTGTGATACATCACATCAACAAGAGAAAGGATTAAAACCATATGATCATTTCAAAGATTTATTTATTTATTTATTTTATTTATTTGAGAGAGAGAGAATGAGAGAGAGAGAGAGCATGAGGGGGGAGGGTCAGAGGGAGAAGCAGACTCCTCGCTGAGCAAGGAGCCTGATGCGGGACTCGATCCTGGGACTCCAGGATCATGACCTGAGCCGAAGGCAGTCGCTCAACCAACTGAGCCACCCAGGCGCCCCACCATATGATCATTTCAATAGATGCAGAAAAAGCATTTGACAAAGTACAACATCCATCCATGATAAAAACCCTCAATGAAGTATGTTTAGAGGGAATACATCTCAATAATAAAGGCCATAGATGAAAAACTTACAGCTAACATCACACTCAATGGTGAAAAACTGAGAGATTTCCCCCTAAGGTCAGGAACAAGGCAAGGATGTCCATTCTTGCCACTTTTATTCAACATAGTTCTGGAATTCCTAGCCACAGCAATCAGACAAGAAAAAGAAATGAAAGGCATCCAAACTGGTAAAGAAGAGGTAAAACTCATTATTTGTAGATGACATGATACCATATATTTATAAAACCCCAAAGACTCCACCAAAAACCACTAGAACTGATAAAAGAATTCAGTAAGGTTACAGGATACAAAATCAATATTCAGAAATCCATTATATTTCAATACACTAATAATGATGTAGCAGAAAAAGAAATTAAGAAAACATTCCCATTTATAATTGCACCAAAAAGAATAAATACCTAGGAATAAACTTAACCAAGAAGGCAGAAGACCTATACTCTGAAAAGTATGAAACTCTGATGAAAGAAATTGAAGATGATGCAAGCAAATGGAAAGATAGTCATGCTCATGGATTGGAAGAACCAATATTGTTAAAATGTCCATACTACCTAAAGCAATCTACAGATTTAATGCCATCCCTATCAAAACACCAACAGCATTTTTCACAGAACAAGAACAAACAATCCTAAAATTTTTATGGAATCACAAAAGACCCCAAATAGCGAAAGCAATCTTGAAAAAGAGGGACAAAACTGGAGGTCACAATTCCAGATTTCAAGATATACTACAAAGCCACAGTAATCAAAACAGTATGGTACTGGCACAAAAATAGACACATAGATCAATGGTACCAAATAGAGAGCCCAGAAATAAACTCACGATTATATGGTCAAATAATCTTTAACAAAAGAAGCAAGAATATGCAATAGGAAAAAGACAATCTTTTCAACAGACGGTGTTGGGAAAACTGCACAGCTGCATGCAAAAGATTGAAACTGGACTACTTTCTTACACCATTTGCAAAAATAAACTCAAAATGGATTAAGGACTTAAATGTGAGACCTGAAACCATAAAAATCCCAGAAAAGAGCACAGGCAGTACTTTCTCTTGACATCAGCTGTAGCCACATTTTCTAGATGTGTCTCTTGAGGTAGGGGAAACAAAAGCAAAATTAAACCATTGAAATCACATCAAAATAAAAAGCTTCTGCATCATGAAGGAAACATTCAACAAAACTAAAAGACAACCTACCAAAAGGGAGAAGATATTTGCAAATGACATATTTGATAAAGGATTAGGATCCAAAATATATAATGAACTGATAGTACTCAACACCAAAAAACCCCAAATGATCCATTAAAAAATGGGCAGAAGACATGAACAGATATTTCTCTATAGAAGACCCACAGATGGTGAATAGACACATGAACAGATGCTCAACATCACTCATCATCAGGGACTTGCAAATCAAAACTACAATAAGACATCATCTCACACCTGTCAGAAAGGCTAAAATCAAAACCACAAGAAACACCAAGTGTGAGCAAGGATGGGGAGAAAAAAGAACCTTCATGCACTGTTGGTGGGAATACAAACTGGTGCAACCACTGTGGAAAACAGTATGGAGTTTCCTCAAAAACTTAAAAATATAATTACCATATGATCCAGTAATTCCAGCACTTACCCAAAGAATATGAAAACACTAATTCAAAATATATATGCACCCCTATGTTTATTGCAGCATTATTTACAATAGCCAAATTATGGAAGCAGCCCAAGTGTCCATTGATAGGTGAATGGCTAAAGAAGATGTGATATATATAAAATGGAATATTACTCAGCCATAAAAAGAATGGACTCTTTCCATTTGCAATGACACAGATGGATCTAGAGAGTATAATGCAAAGTCATATAACTCAGTCAGAGAAAGAATTTAAGAAACAAAACAAATGAACAAAGAAAAAAAGAGACAAGCCAAAAAACAGACTCTTAACTATAGATTATAGAAACTGATGCTTACCAGGGAAGAGGTGGGTGTGGGGATGGGTAAAGTGGGTGAAGGGAATTAAGAGTACACTTATTGTGATGAGCACTGAGTAATGTATAGAATTGTTGAATCACTATATTGTACACCTGAAACTAATATAACACTGTATGTTACCTATATTGGAACTAAAATTTTAAAAGGATATTATATCCTTTTATTTTTATAATCATTAAACTTGGCTTCTTACATAAACGATTATATGGTCCTACAACCTTGGAATAATTCTCACCATCAGGATTATCCCAAGGCTTTTGTCAAGGTGAAAAAAAAATAATTAGATGGTTCCCAGAAGTGGTTTGTGGTTTGGGTATAATTTGCTTACTATTTGCATGTGCCTATTTTGAAAAGACTTCTTGGTTTCAAGTTAAAACACTTTGGCTATAATTGAGAGTAGATTACCTGCTTTATGTTTGGCTGCCATAATTTATGTAGATTGACTATTCCAGAAACATAGAGCCAGAAGTGAGTTGACAGTTAAATGGAACAGAGAAGAGAAAAAAAAAGTCTCAAGAAATCTTTTAAGACAGTAATAGCCCCCATCGGGAATTTTCCTCTCCTCTGCAAGAGCTTTTGCAGTTAATTAGAGTGCAGGGTGACCAGGGGAGGTCTGGCCTGCATGGTGGGAGTTGATGGTTACTCCGAGTCTTCTCCACACTCAGATATTTCCTTTACTCATCTTTGAGTTAGAACACGGAAGAACCCCCTGTCAAAATAGAAATGTTTAGCTACAAAATTTTATTGCTGCAAGAGATCTTACAGATCACTATACACAAAGGTTCTTAAGCCTTTTCAAGTGTGAGAACCCCTTTTTGACCTCAACATGTCTTGGATTCTCTTTCTGTAGGACTTACATTGTAGCATCTGTGGATTGAGAAGGTGCATAACTACAATATGGCCCTATGAATTCAATAATCATTTACATGAATTTAAACTTTAGGGGCGCCTGGGTGGCTCAGTTGGTTAACTGTCTGCCCTGGCTCAGGTTATGATCTCGGGGCCCTGGGATTGAGCCCTGTATCGGGCTCCCTGCTCAGTGGGGAGCCTGCTTCTGCCCTTCCCTCTGCCTCTTCCCCCACTCCCCCGCTCATGCTCTCTCTCTCTCCGTCTCTCAAATAAATAAACTCTTAAAAAAAATCTTTATTAATCAGAACAGTAATTACATATATTTGAAACAAATAACTACACCTATATGAGTGAAGCATGTCATTTATTTCATCTATAATGTCCTAAGTGAACACATGGACTTGGAGAGCTCAGGGATTTGGAGGCCCCCAAAGTGAGACCTGTGCGTTGGGAACCACTGATTTAATCCAATCTCCTATTTTAACAGACAAAGATAAATGTGGTTCATGAATATTAAGTGACTTTCCAAGAACACAATTAGCTAGTGGCTGCCTCTAGTTCATTGACACCTTTTCCACTGGACGGCAACCTTCTTAAATGTTTCTGAAATTATCATCATGCAGATCACCAGAGAGAAGTATCATAAATGAACTAGCTCTGTACCACACACAGAAGGACATGCTCCTATACTTACCAACAGCAACAAAACATCTTTCAGTTAATTGGATTGTGTATAGAATCCTTGCATAACTTGTCTCACTTGACAAATATTTCTTGAGGATTGCCAGGAAGTAGAGACCTGTGTTAGGTACTTTTTAACCATAGAGTAAATTTAGGAAACCCTGAATTTCTGGCCACAGATAATACCCTCTCAAAAAAGCTGAGAAAAATTTAAAAACCTTAAATATTATGGATTTTTGGCAAGGAACAGGCACAAAAGTCAGCAAGAGTGGACATTCTCAACTTCAGCCAACTAGAGAGAAGCAGTTCTGGCTGCTGAATTGAGAAAAGAAATGAGAAAATTCACCAGCCAAATAATGCACTATATTATTGGCAGGCAGAGGAGGAGGACTGTGTCAAAGATATTAAAAAGCCATTCAATGTTAGAATGACTCGATTCAACCAGGGGAAAATGAAAAGAACAATCAATATTTCTTAGATATATATATATATTTTTAAAGATTTTATTTATTTATTTGAGAGAGAGAGCACATGAGAGGGGGGAGGGTCAGAGGGAGAAGCAGACTCCCTGCCGAGCAGGGAGCCTGATGCGGGACTCGATCCCGGGACTCCAGGATCATGATCTGAGCTGAAGGCAGTCGCTTAATGAATTGAGCCACCCAGGCGCCCTAGATATTTTCAATGTTTAGATACAGAGGGTGTATGAAGAGTAGTCAGAGAAACTGAAGCCCAAGGCTTCTCTGAGAGATTGATATGAGGGGAAAGATGCTGAACTGAATGCAGGTCGAATCCATTCTCTCCCTGGATGCCCCTTTCTGCCTGTACTGCACTGATTTAGAAAACTATTGGGTTCAAGAGATTAGGTTTAGGCCTCTCCCAATCCTGTGATAATTTGGGTCATTTGGGGGTAGATCCTGTATGGTCCAATCATATCTTTCGTGTGCATAGAGTAACACTGAGGGTTCATTTAGTTGGATCCAACAATGTCTTAAGAAGGTCAAAACTGCTCACCTAGATGTTACTATGTGTGTCTATTTTCCATAGATAGAGCAGCTAATCTTATGAGCAGAATTTGCCATCTCCATCCCAACTTAATGAGGTAAAACTGTGAGTTTCATAAGGAATCTTCAGGGGGATAGAACTGAACATGAACAAATCCATTCCCACCACTGGAAGCTGTAACTCAAGCTCCATGTTTTTGGGGGATGACACATCTGGGTCTAAGAGAAGCAGAGAGTAGATATAATTGGTGTCGACAGAAAAGCTGTACAAACAGATCACGATTAATTCTGTAGCCCCTGAAGCTGACTATAATAAAACTATGGTCCAGGGAGGGCTGCTTTGCATCCATGTTCCCCCACCCTCTCCTTCCCAAGACTCGCAGGCATTGGCGGGAGGGACCGGTGTTGGCAGTGGAGCAGAATTCTTTCTCTTGCCTTAACCCTCTTGGTCAGAGCTGCCCTGCTGGCAGCCATCCTGAGAAGGGCTCTGGAAAGTGGGCTGGGTAGCTGGAGCTTTTTCACCGCAGGCAGATTCGGTTGCTGTGGTGGAGTCCCTACGCATCTGAAGAGTGGCTCATTTGTTCCTGGCTGGGGAGCCCCAGTGCTCACCCAGGCGTGGCCCCCACGAGAAACCCTGGTGCTCGGCTCAACTGTGAACCCTTACGAATGGGCAAACAAGAGACAGTTTGATTCACCACATTTCCGGGAGGATGAATTTTTGGAAGGAGAAAAAACAGTCACAGGAGAGTTTTCAGTGTTAGGGTCCTGGGGCAGGAATGGCAAGTTCTGAAGGAGGAGGGGAAAGGGAGAGTGAGATGGAGCAGAGAGGGGATGGGGGTAGGTGGGGAGAGAGATTCTTAGCAGTGGCCTTGGGTGGAGAGAATTGTCTAAAAAAAGATTTTAAGGATGTAGCCTTTATGATACGCTGTGGAAAAAGTTCTCACCCCGCTCCTTTATGAAAATCACTAAATAGCCACATTCTGTTCTTTCCAGTGTGGGAGCCAGGAGCCACGTACAGATACTGAGCCACTGAAGTGTGGCTGGTCCAAATTGAAATGTGCCTGGGATTTTGAAAATTTTGTAGGGAAAAAAGAATGTAAAATATCGGTGTCACTGATAACTTTTTACATCAAATACTTGTTGAAATGATATTATTTTTAATATATTGGATTGAAGTACATTATTAAAATTAATTTTACCTATTCCTTTTTATTTTTTTTTAAGCATGTAGCTACTACAAAACTCACAGTTAGGTCTGGGGCTCACATTATATTTCTGTTGGCTACAACTGATCTCTGTCATCCTTCAGAGCTCCTGAGGTTAGATTTGTGTTTGTTTTGGATGGGCATGGGCAGTGCTGCAGGGCAGTTCAAACAGACCTTCACATCCATGTCTATTGATGACCAAAATGGAAGGGAGAGTTGGACTTGATATGTCTCAGGCTCCCAAAGGAGCATTTGTCAGCAGTCTTTGGTCAGCCCAAATGCGTGCTGAGACCAGCAGGCATTCACAAAGATTCCGAATCAAAGAAACATCCAGGAGAAGTGGGGCCTGACTTAAATATGTCAAAAGGAGACCAAGTTTTCCTACAAGAATGGAACTAGTGTTTACAGAGAAAGCTCAGAGGGCAAAGGTTGGAAACAAAGGGTGAACATTGGAGAGAAGACGTGACTTCCTGGGTGAGTGTGACCACCATGTGTTATGCCTCAGTAAGAATGGCTGGGAGGGAGGAGAAAGAAGAAGAGAAAAAGGAAGGAGGGGAATAGAGGAGAAGGAAGGGAATGGAACTGAATTGAGAAAAATAGCTGGGCAAGACTAGACATGGTCCATGTGGTTTCTAACCGCTGTTGTGTTTGAAACGGCTTGAGAAATGACCACCCCATGGAGCAGAAATCCTCTGTAAAACTACCACAAGCTAAAGAAAAACACAGCTTTCCTAAATGTTCAGTAGTAGCAGCCCTGAGTCTATGTATTTGAGAAATGGCTTGGAAGCTGCCCTAATTTTTTGTGAAGACAAGACTGGGGAGGAAGGCGCATTTGGGTAAGTGGTGAGCAAAAAAGGCTTCTGGGGTCCTCAAGGTCTGCTATGGATGTTTCCTTGAGCCCTCTCCACAGAAGGTCAGTCAGGGCAGCCTATCTAAGGGAGGCCCTGGTTCCATCCCTGGCTTGGTGTTATTATGTTGCATTGTGTATAAGTCAGCTATGCAGAGCACAACTGGGCCCTTCCCACAACCAGAAAAGCACCCTTCATTTCAGTTTACAGCAAGAAAAGACACTCATTCCAAAGAGTTAGTTGAAACACGTAAAAATCCCCCAACAGAGTTCAGCCTATGCTCTGAGTCTGAAGAATTCAGTCCAATTTCTTATCCTATAACTCCTGTGTCTATGGAACTGGGCAATGAAAATGAATGTTCTGAATAATGACCCGAGGCGCTGCAAAAGCCTGAAGTGCCTCACAAATCATCAAAGGAAGATTAAATTATGTCCTGGACTTACCAAAGCCAAAAAAAGTGAACTAATAATATATTTTAGAAACAGTTGCTCTGGGAGCTGAGACTGAAACCGTGGTAGTGATTAACCTCAATTTAACTAGAACATCTAAGTAACCAAAAGACTCCACTCTTAAAGTTTTCCAGTTAATTGACGATTCTTTTGCACACTGATAACAGGTATGAAAGGCTTTTATGTGTTAGGTTTTCTCTGAGGCAGAATTGTTAACACTACCAGCTTGGCAGAGCGTGGCATTGGGCATTGGTTTAGGGGGACCAGTTAGAAATGCAAGTTCTCAGGTCCCACCCTAGACCTACTGAATGGAATTAGCATTTTAGCAACATCTCAGGGGTGGACTTATAGGCATACTGAAGTTTGAGAAGCCCTGGCGTGGGGGGTGATTCTGACTCTTGGAAGGGGAGAAATCCTCTTTTCTTAAACAGGCCTCTGGGGGCTACAACAAATGTTTATTTTATGTTCTAGGCACTATACTAAGAAGTTTACATGACTCATCTCATTTTAATCCTTCAACAGCCAGAGGGTCGGTAGTATAGAAATTAATCCCATTTTACAGATAAGGAAACTGAGATACAAAACCATTAAGCAATTTGCCCAAACCCCCACACACTATGTCACGGAACCAGGATTCATATCTAGGCTGCTACTTGTTGGCTTTATAAGTTCAGGTCATTATTTTGTCTTTCTTACTTAGGTTTTGAGCCATCTATTCACAAGGTAGGCAGAGTTCTGTTGGTCTTACCCCCCATGAGTTTTCCTTATCCTTTCCAGAAAGCCTGGAATTTCCTGCTTGAAATCCCCACAGAATCTAGACAGTGGAATGACATTCAGTAGTCACTCAGTTAATGGCATAATCCTGGCTGGAGTGTAGGCTTTCATATTACAATTAAAAAAAAAAAAAAACCCAAAAAGCAAAAGTGAGACCAAAAAATTGATCTGGAATCCCATCTTTCGGAAATAATATGTTAAATTTGGAGGTTTATTCTTACATGACTCAAGATAGCTCAACTAAAGGGGACTTATTTAAAAGTAGGGAGAGGAGGGAGGCAATGAAACCCCTCCTTCTACCCCTCAAAGGAACGAAGCACACATTCTCTGTTTCTCTGTCCTGTTCCTCTCCCTTCTGCAGACAAGGTTCTCTGCTTCCTACTCCATTTGCAGGTGAATGAAGATGGCCAGCCAGCCTTGATTTGACAATACCCTTCAGTTCATATGTCAGCAATCATGGGAACACGGTCTTTGTGTCTCTTACTTCTAAATTACTACTACTTAGAGAGTTCCAGGCTATTAATTGGGTTCTCACATTAATCAGCCAAAGTCAAGTTGTTATTAAAACAGGGCACCGTTTTTGGTAGGGATTGTAGGTGGGGCTTAATTCCAAATCATGGATCGTGGACTAGGCAGCCATGCCCAAATATATCTACCTCAGTTGTTTAATATGAAATGAGATCATGCCTCCTGTGACTACTTTTTTCACTTCATATTTTGCCAACATACCTCCCCGTCTGTAAATATTATTGTACCTCATCAGTTTTACTAACAGTGTAGCATCCAGTGTATGCATCTGCCTCAGTTTGCTCAACTGCTTGCTATTGCTGGGGTATTTTTTCCTCCATATATTTGCCTTGAGCATGAATGTTGTTATGAATACTCTTGTCCAAAATCTTCATGACTGGTCTTAATTTTTTTGTTTATTTAGGATGAATTCTTATAAAGCAAAATTGCTAGGTTAACAAGCATACATTTTTTAAAGGCTTTCAGAATGCATACTCAAATTACTTTCCGAGAAAATTGCACCAGTTCATACTCCTGCAGCAGTGCAGTATACCTTTTCACAGCCTCACCAGAACTGGGCATTATTCTTTTTTTATCTTTGCCCATTTGATAGGCAAAAACTAAGTTCATTGTTCTTTTAATTTGTGTACCTACTGAGGTGGAACAATTCTTCATATATTCATTGGCCTTTTGTGTTTCTTCTTTTTCAAAAACTCAACTGTACTTTACCCAGGAAAAAGGTTTCAGCATTTGTCATTAATTGTTGCTTGATCCTTACTCTAGTTGTAACTAGTGGCTTTCTTTCTTTGATTACCCCCACTTAAAGATAAGCCAGCATCACATTTTCTCCCTTAGGATAATACTATTTGAGCTTAAAACAATAGGTAAAGCTAAGCCTGTAGTTTGTCATACATCACTGCCCCATCAACCCTTTATGGGGTTGTTCTAGGAGAGGCATATTGATCTTCCAAGCTCTGTGATAAAATGCCTGAGACCAGAATCCCCAGGTGTTTTGTAATGGTGGCATTGGAGTGCAGGGAGAATGTGAGAGCTGCCAAGTTCATCTACTCCCAAGGCAGTTGAAGTTATTAAAGGAAGAAATTTTTTCTTATCACTTTTATCTCTAAGGAAGGGGAGAGAAATCTGTATGGAAAGCTGACTGTTTCTTTTCCTAAATCCTTGCTTTACATCTGGCATTGAAAGAATGGACCCCTATCTCCTATTAAAGTTGAAGTCTGGGTAGTTTTGAGTCTTTCTTTTTTTTAAGTAGGCTCCTTGCCCAGCATGGAGCCCCACACAGGGCTTGAACTCATGACTCTGAGATCAAGAGATCAAGACCTCAGCTGAGATCAAGAGTTGGACCTTCAACAGACTGGGCCCTCCAGTTGCCCCTAATTTTGATTCTTCTTAACAATTACTTCCCAAGACTTTGAGATGACTCAGGATAGAAGATTCCCAGGATAGCTGACTGTGGACGGAGTAGGCTCATTGAGAATTGTACATAGGCCAAGACATTTTGAGAATAACTTGTGGAATGGAGGAGCTGGGTGCACAGCTCAGAGATGTCCTTCCGTATAGACGGGAGCCACTGTGTTTTGAGTCAGCAAGGGTTTCCTAAGCTTCTCTCATGATAAAGATGACCTGATGCGTTTACTACAAATAGACAATCACAGGTTCCATCTGAGACCCATTGATTCAGACTCTTCAGGTGAGGATCTGATGATTCTACCATCAGGGAAGTTTGGAAAACACTGATTTAAAGGATCTGAAGGAAAACCTCTTGTAGGAGATAGTTTTTAGGATGCCCATCCAGATTTTAAGATACCAACTAACACAACTCCCTACCCATAAGTAGGACCCGAGCATTCATATTTGAGCTAGTCACCCCCCATATCCCTGGCCCTGAAGGGAGCCAGGCTGTGCCAGTCAGATTTTCTCTCCACAAACTAGAAATGGTTTTTAGGGATGGGCAGTATGTCTCTAGAACTATAACATGGAATCTTAAGAACATGGGATGAACATCAGGCTCCCTGCTCAGCAGGGGGTTTGCTTCTCCCTCTGACCCTCCCCTCTCTCATGCTCTCTCTCTCAAATAAATAAATAAAAATCTTAAAAAAAAAAAAAAGAACATGGGATGACTTTATTCTGCTATGTAGATAAAGAAGCAGTTAAAATGGTCTACAGGAGAGAGAAGAATGAAACAGAGTCCCTTTGGCTTGAAGTAGCTTGATTTGCTTTCAATAACTTGCATCCCAAGACCAAGATGTTCTAATATATATATTTTCTTAAATCACCTACACTTAACTAAAACTTTCACAATGAGGATCAATTGAAGTTTCTTAATGGATCTATTTTTAAAACGCACATGCTTCTGGAAAGATTACGGCTCATAATTTAATATAAATTACTTTAACCAGATTACTGCAAACTGATGGAATAAGAGCGTTATTTGTGGGGAGTGGCAATGCAGGTGAGGTGGGGAGAGGCAGACTAGGTGAGGAGCCCCAGTACCAGGTTTAGAGACCAACATGGAAACATGAAGACTGGCTATGTTCATTTCTATGTGGTGTTTACACCTTTTCTCCTTGCAATGGTGAGTGTGCAGGTATTTCCAATTCAGGCTGATCTATGCACCAGTGTGGATGTCAGGTGGCATTTAGGATCTGTCAGATTCAGATTTTCATGGCTAAAAATAATATCTGATTAGGATTCTTGAACTGAAGCTTAAAAACATGAATGGGTTATTTGAAGAGAACTCAGTGTGCTCGATGGAGTTGATTCAGGGTTCATGTGTTCATTCACCTAATCAACTCATTGCACAACCAGTTATGTTTAGCCCTTGCCCAGGACACAAGGGTAAGACAAATTTTTTTTCCTCAATAGGGATTTGGCAGTGGTTCCCTAACTCTTAGGGCTGGGTGCATACCTCTCCCGGGCATCTTGATCTGTTGTTCCCTTTTGTTCATCGTGAAAGGGCTATGGACCCCTTTGGGAAGTTGTCTTAGTGTTCCATTACGATTACAATTTCTAGACTTACCTATGGAGTCAAGGAGTTGTTAAACCAACTGAAAGTTCTCTTTTGCTTTCTGAAATTCAGTCTTCTTTGATGCTACTATTTCCTGTTTCCCCCACTATTTTCTTATTTATTATTTTGTGTGTGGAGGCTGTGGGAGGCGAGCTCTTATCTCCCAGGAAGGCTTGCTGTTGTAAAAGGAAATATCTGATTTCTCGGGATTTATTTAAGATCCCTCATGCTGCTCTTCGTCTTCTTCTTTTTTTTTTTTTTAAAGATTTATTTATTTATTTATTTGAGACAGAGAGAATGACAGAGAGAGAGCACATGAGAGGGGGGAGGGTCAGAGGCAGAAGCAGGCTCCCTGCTGAGCAGGGAGCCCGATGCGGGACTCGATCTCGGGACTCCAGGATCATGACCTGAGCCGAAGGCAGTCGCTTAACCAACTGAGCCACCCAGGCGCCCCCTTCTTTTTTTTTTTAAAGATTTTTATTTATTTATTTGACAAAGAGAGACATGGTGAGAGAAGGAACACAAGCAGGGGGAGTGGGAGAGGGAGAAGCAGGCTTCCCGCTGAGCAGGGAGCCCAATGTGGGGCTCAATCCCAGGATCCCGGGACCATGACCTGAGCCAAAGGCAGACACCCAATGACTGAGCCACCCAGGTGCTCCTCATGCTGCTCTTCTTTAAGGAAAGTCCCAAACACTCGGGAGGAGGTAAAACCATTGACAGTTGAGATGTTGGCAAACTTCTTAGGATCCGATGCACTCCCTGCCTTGGTTCATTTGTTGTCTTAAGGGCTTCCCTTCCTCTGCCAGGCAGGTCATTTTGAATTTTACTCGAAGGTCCGGAGAAGCTACAAGTGTGAGTTTAGTCTAGCTGTTTGATGCATTTACACTTTTATCTGATGATCTGGGAAAAAGATTTAGAAAAGGGGTGTCTTGAAGGTCGGTCCTGGAAGTCCAAGCCTAGATCCCTGGCTGAGTTCACCGGGAAAACACATGGCAAGGAGGACTTAGTGGATCTCTTGGAGCCAAAAGGACCCTGAGGCTGCATTCTGACTGGCTGGCTCTGAACCCCACCCCTCCCCACCCCCCGCACTGGCTCTTCAGCTGGGGGCTGGGGTGGCATGCGAGAGTGAAACTCAGATAATTTGTGCTTCCTCAGGACCTTCCTAATGTGGGGTCTAATGTGATGCATGATCTGCATGTATAATAAATTCCTATTAACTCTTACGTAGGTTTTCAGGGTACTTTGCAAATATGAACTCCCAATCTCACTGCATCTGCGCGTTGTTTCTCTCATTTATGGCTGGGCCAACAGAAGCATAAAGACCTACAATGGCTTGTCTGAGATCACCAAGTTAGCGAAATAGGCAGAGCTAATTGACTGATCATCTCTTAGCGCACGCCTTGCCCAGTTGGTCTGCCCTCATACTTGGTCTCAACATGACAGCTGCCGTTCACAGCTCCTTAGAGAAAGGGAAATTCAAATGCAGATGAAGGAAAGGGAAATTGTTTCAGTCCAGTGTTCTCTTAACAATTCATCCAAACGTGGGCTCTTGGGCTCACAGCACCCACGTGATTTAATATAGTCATGATTAAACTCAGTTCTAAGGAAAAAGAGTGTATGCACAGTAAACTAACACTAATGCATATTTGGGGAGAAAACTGCTGACTTCAGTGAAATATACATTTATTTCAACCACATGAACTTATAGGGACTGCTGTTTGTTTCTTTCTGTTCAACGAGGGATTAAATTGAGTTTAAGCAGCCTGGAACAGTTTGATGACTCTTCCTTTCAGCCATGGAAGGTGACAGGTGTCCTGCCTCTTACAAGCTGATGTCCTATCTGTGAGGATAGCAATCCACAACTGAGGTCTTCTGGCTCTATTTAGGCCCATCTACAGATTGATTTATGTTAGAGTTGTCAGTGACATGAGAAATAGATGAGAATAATGCAGAGCTAAGAGCATGAGTTTTGGCGACAAATGGTCTTAGGTTTGAATTCTGCTACTTAGTGATGGTGCGATTGAGAACTCCCTGAGCATTACCTTTCAGGTGATGATTAGACACCATATAATAAGTGGGTGATAGAAATGATAGTAGTAATAAGGATAATTATTATAGCAGCTACCATTAAATGAGTGCTTACTACACACCAACCACTGTGCTGAGTGAGCTCACTTTGTCCTTACAACAGGAGATGGGTAGTGCTAATAAATAGATACTTAACCAATGTCAGTTGCTTTCTTCCTTGACTGAGCAAGTATTTACTGAGTGCTGGTTAAATGTAGACATTGTACTAGGTGTTGGTGATTCAACATCAGATAGCTCATGACCCCTTCTCTCAAGGAGTTCTCATATTCATGGGGGAATGGGGAAGAAAACAAAGGAAATATAAAATGACAAGGACTATCAGGGGTACAACAGGAGCAAATAGAGAGGAGAATATAAAATAGACTGGGAGTCAGGGAAGGCTGGACCTTCAAGGGTGTGGGGCCAGAGAGCTGGACTGCTAGAGGTCATGGGTTTCTGGGTTGAAGTCCAGTGCCCTCTGTTAATCCCTGCTTCCTGGATGGGCATCTTCACTGAGACAAGGCTCTGGGAAGGTTCTTCCCAAGGAAAGGATTACTTTAAGAAAAAAAAAAAAAGATGTTTTGTTATGAAGTTTTCAAATTCACACAAATAGAACAATAGACCCCTTTGCCTATCCCCCAGATTCAACAGTTACCAACATTTTGCCACACTAACTATGTGAAAAGGACAATTTTTGTGGGGGTCTTTCTGTCACAGGCTCTGCTGGTGATTCCAGAGAGACTGAGTAGATCCCATGTCCATTGCCCCTTGTCCTATATCCTTAAACTGGATCCCTCTCTTGGGAGGACACTCCTCGATTCTAACAGGGGAGCAGGGGAATGTGGGACCTTTACTGCGATGGTGCTAATAGAGTCAGACAACTCACACATAGGCTGGAGTAGCATCTCCTTATAAACTAAAAGGAACGTTATTATTGCTGTGATCAGATCTGCATTCTGCATATATGGCACCTTTTTTTTTTTAACATCAGTCCTAATGCCTGGTTTGGTGAACAATGCCTAATTATCACATGGTCGGTGTAGTATGAGCATCTTTAACACATGGATTGGACACAATGGGCGTCTTAGTTAAGATGCTAGACCTCAACAGGTGACTGTTGTCACCCACATCTGTTACTTTGCAATCATCTGTTGAATGCTAGATCTGATTGAGAATATAGATTTGGACTTTGTCTTTTCTTCTCTTTTTTCCCTTCATCAGCCTCGGTCCCTGGAAAGGAGTCTGTGACAGGCTGCATGCCCTGAGTGGCGATTTTGAAGGCAGAAGAAACAACAAAAAAATTATGAGTGCTTGGACTACTAACCTGTGGGATTTACTTCGAGGTATATTTTTTGGATTATAAAAGAATTGATTGAGCTTATGAAACAAGAGTAAGTCATTCCTGGAAGGGAAATTCTTTTTAGCATTCAGTAAAGGGATCGACAGAGGTTTAACCAAGTTAGAATAGGACTGCTTTTGTTAAAAAGGTGGAGATTAGGTACAGGAGAAAGCATTTTGAATTGTCAGATGGGAATCTTAAGTACAATCCTAGGCTCTGCCTTTGAGGAACCAGGTGGTATTTGGCGAGGCGTTTCACAGCTCTGGCCTCAGGGTCCTTAACCTGTTTGTGGTTTTAAGAGAGTTTAATGCAGAGCAGTGGTTAAAAGCAGGGTCTTTTGGAAACAGATAAAGCTGGGTTTCAAGGCTAGGTCAGGGGCTTGTTAGCTGTGTGATCTTGAAAAACTTACGTAACCTTTCTGTTCTCCATTTCACCACCTGTAAAACTAGTATAATAGTAATAGCTACAGCCCAGACCTCTTATAAAATTAAATATATTGTGCTTAGCATAGAGACTGGCACATTTAGGCTCTCCATAAATGGGAGTTATTATTATTATTATTATGTGTCCTTGTTACCCTTTATACCCTATTCTACCTAAATAATCAGAGATCCAGGAAGAAAACAAAAACCCTCAACAAGATTTTACAGAAAAATGAAGCAAGATACTTGTCGCTAGCTAGCGTCATTTTCACAAGTACTTTGTCCTGATACAGTGCCAGCATGCATGAAGAAAGCATGCATTATTAGCTCCGTGTCAAGTCTATGGTTCATTTTTAATCTCATTCATTGAAACAACCCATCAGAAATTCAAGTGTGTTACCTGTTCTCCATGTCTTTCTTTCCTGGTGCTTTGTGAACATTCTCTCAGATTTGAAATTCAGAGGCTGGTGCCCAAAAGTCAGATTTCTCTGTGATCCCGTTTGGTTCAGATGTGCCCACACACCTCAGATTCCCCGTGTTGAAGTCTGCAATCAGTACAATTCTTTTCTTTCTAAAAAGAGTTTATTTGGAAGAATATTTGAAATAAACTGAGAAAATGTGCAGATATTTGGACAGTTACTTGAAACAAATGAGCAAGCAAACAAATAAGAAGAGTGAGTAGCCTGGTTCCACTTTTTTTCCCAAAGATTTTATTTATTTATTTGAGAGAGAGAGAGAGCGAGCGCACAAGCAGTGGGGAGGGGCAAAAGGGAGAGAGAGAAGCAGACTCCCGGCTGAGCAGGGAGCAGATGCGGGACTCAGTCCCAGGACCCTGGGATCATGACCTGAGCAGAAGGCAGACGCTTAACTGACTGAGCCACCCAGCAGCCCATAGCCTGGTTCCACTTTAAAAAACAATAAACTTGGTTAACTTAGGCTCAATGCTCACTACATGCCGGGCAGTGCTCTAAGCTCTCTGTGTGTAATAATTCATTAATCCTCACAACAGCCATGTTAAGTTGATTTGATGATCATTCCTGCTTTGCTGGTGAGAAAAACTGAGGGAAGATAGGTTGAGTAATTTGCTGGTCGGACAACCAGTACGTAGCTAAGTTGGGATTTAATCTCTTTCAGTCTGACCCTAGAACCAGGTTCCTATCTACGAGTTTCTGAATAGCACGAGGTACTTGTAATAATTTTCTATTGTTTTATTAAATATTGAACTCAAGAAAATTAAATCACAGCACACTGCAAATATAATTCAAACTTTTATTAAATGTCAGAATATTGGATCCTTGGATGCATTCTACTTCTGGGCAATTAGCCAGGTTCGAAGCATATATTTAAGTCTTTGCTGCCCCGAATCTTGCACTGACTTTGAGGGCACATCGGATGACGCAGCGACGAGAATGAACTCACTGACACACACTTTTGGGAGGATACCTTGAGATCTGGGTTGTGTGGGTTCAGATGTTACCTTATAACCCGCAGGCCTCTTCAGGCCTGAATGTTGACTTTGAATGGCCTCCTCTATTGAGAGAGTTGTCATCTAACTTGGAACTTGTAAGTTCTGAAATGGAAATTTATTCTTTTTCCTTCAGCAAGGTGCGGGCCCCCTGAACGTAAATGCTCCTGGTTTGTGAGTAAATTTATAGCTACTATCATAACCATTTTCTCTTTAGTTTGGAAAACCTAAAACTGCTAACAACGCCACCTTTTTTTCTTCCTAAAAGTTCTTTCAGACGCAATTCTTTTTAGTGGAAATAAATATCTTTCTCTGTCTGTCTTCCTAGACTATAAATAGTCGTTTTTCAAGTCTGTGTCTCCTCTGAGAAGTATCCATATCACTTACTTCTTGTGCCCATCTCTTTCTCTTCTGGCTTCATCCTCCTGAACTCCTTAAAGCTGGCTTTAAAATGGTCCCAATTCTTCAGGTCATGATCCCAGCATCCTGGGATCAAGCCCCGCATTGGGTTCCCTGCTCAGTGGGAAGTCTGCTTCTCCCTCTCCCGCTCCTCTGTCAAAAAAATAAACAAAAATCTTAAAAAAAAAAAAGGTCCCAATTCCAACCTCATGTCCACCTCCATTCCACAACCAATTCCAGCAGGAAGCCTCACTTCGGGAATTACTTCACAATCCCCAGCTTGTGTCCAGGGTGTCCAGTGACATGGCCAAAAACACCGGCCTTGGTGTTGGCCCCGAGCTCTTGCTTACCCTCCCGTTCCTGCCAGCCGCCTCCCACCTGCCGTCACGACTGAGGCCGCCCTAAGAATCTCTTACTACTGGGTTCTTCCCTGTGGGCTGAAGCTCGGTTGATCCACGAACTCTGAACCAGGGCTGACTTCACAATCCCGTTTGACAACTGTGCCTCGAGCCTGAGTCTGACCCTTTCTAAGCTCAGAGCCAAGGACAAAACATAAGCTTGGAATGACCGGCTGAATGCTGTCACCTGGGGGGAGGGGGCAGTTATGGGAGTAAGTCCTGAAGATAAGCTGGAGGGGTCATGATGCTCACGATGCTAGAAAAGTAGTTGAAGCATCTTCAAATGAGAAGGAAGAAGAAACACCGTCACTGGAGGTGAGGGGTGGGTTACTGTACCAAAAAACAGATGGATGGGGTGCCCAGGTAGAACCTGGAGCTGAAGTGCCTGGCTGGTGAGCACCCAGGGCAGGCAGGGTCTAGCAGGGAGAGTGAGGGGAAGAGTGGATCTTGCAGGCCCTGTGGCCCCTATACCTGCTGGGGCGGGAGCACCTGTCAGACTGGACTCAGAAGCCTCAAGTTTGCAGCTGGCCTGGCTTTGACTCTGCTTCACGATGCCCATTCCTGCCTGCCCTTTGCTGCCAAGGCCCCAGCAAGCCTCCTGCCTGCCTCAGTCTGGGCTCTGTCCCATTTTCAGTTTAATAGAATTGATGTTACTCAGTGCTCCCAGGACACATGGCATTGCTCTGTTTGGCACGGGCCCTGATTTCAACAGAAGGGGAAAAGAAAAGAGAACTGCCAACAAGGCCATTTCCTTCAACTGCAAGTCCCACTGTGCTTCCTGCATCTTCTGAGTGACAAGCCTGAAGGGTTCTGAGGAGGATTTTTGAATTCAAATATTTTATGTTCTCAATCACAGGTCATAAATAGTGGAGGGAAGAGATCATCTCTAATTAAAGTCAGCACAGTGTTTATCAAATGTCTAGTGTTTATCATTATCCCTAACCTAGTTGTAAAAGTCATAGAGGCAAAAATATAAAATGTGGCTCCGGACTTCAGGGGTGTACCCAGAAGTCATTATGCTGTTAAATCATCTCATGCATATAGAAATGTAACTAATACTCCAATATGGTTCGTGGATTTAGACGTACAATGACTCAAATTATGCCAACTGAAGAGAAACCACACAGAGAACCTTTGTTGTAGTCTTCCAGCACCAGTCTTTCAAAGAATTTTAACTTTAAGCTCTAAAGTTCTGGGAGTACTTGTTATTATAACTAGTAATAAAATCACACGCACATGGGTGCATATGCACACACACACTTCCACCTGCATTACTAATAAGTTGGATCAGACAGAGAGCTGGCTAATGGACAGCTACTGAGTGGCTGGATGATCAGCCCCTACATTGTCGGGCAAATTGGATCAAGCCCCAGAAAAGTAGCCTCAGATAAAGTGAATGATTTAACATAATTTACTTTCTCATAGTGAGAGGCTCTGTTTAATTTTCACACCCCTGTGTCTGATGTCTGTTCATGAAGTATATTAGTCTACTTCTCAAAACTTCCCTGCTGGTGAAAGATACGCATTTGTTTTTTAATACATTCTGAATCTGGGGTCTATAGGAATAAACTATGCCTCTGGGAAAGAAATGCATTGCATGGATACACTTCGCGAAGGTAAACACACAGAGGCATTCTGCTTTCTGTTAATTAATGATAGTGATGCCAAGTTTTTATAGGAAACCAATTTTGCTTTTGAACACTAGGGAGACCTTTGAGCATAAGAAACGTTTCAATTTAGGAAAACTATAGCATAGCCCAGAGTCCAAATGTAACAGGTGAATTATAGTTGGTCTAAAAAGTTGGATGCATTAGGAATTCATCCATGAATGTTCAGTAAATACAGCTGGACTCCTGAAAATATTGTCTCGAAGCTGAAGATAACTCTGAAAGTTGGGATTTGTTCCAGCATTTTCCCAGAAGTTGGAGTTCAGATGCATAGACTGGAACTGAGGGAGCTGAGAGAGGCTGGGCTGTGAGCAGCCCCCTGGGTGGAACTGTGTCTTGGGAGTGCCGGAGCCTCCCCTGGCTGATGAGGGAATCAATACTCCATCTCCAAATGGAGAACGAGTCTGACCTTATTGCAGAATGGGAGTTTCGGCATCCTCTTGTTTTTATTCATTAGGAGGTTATTTATGAATGCTCACTAACTGAGACGTGCCCTCCTTGGTGTATTTAAAGCAACCCTAGGCTGCTGTTGTCAAAAGTTTCCTTATACACACAGATGCCTTGAGTCGGCAGGAACGCGGAGTTTGACAGGGAGAGAGGCACATGATGTGAGGGCTGAGTCACTCTGCAGAGCATGCCAGATCACCCCTCTTATGCAACGGGCTCTCTTCTAGTGCTGCTACCGGCTCTGCACCATCTAGACTGCAGCGGCCTTGGGCTTCTGCACAGTTGTCTGCCTGGAGGCACAGCTGGTGAAGAAGGAGTGATGAAAGTCAGCGCAGTTACTTCAAGTGAAAACACAAAAGAGTCTGGGTTCTCTGAGCCCTCCCGAAGGGTCTACCCTTTGACTTGCAGAATCAATTCTACAGAAATACTCAAACAAGTGTCCCCGAATACATACACCGTGAAGCTAATTGCAGAATCACGCGTAGGCAAGACAAATTGGAAACAACCCAAAGGGGAGGGGGCCGCAAATGATGCTAAGGCCGTGCAGTGGAGTAGTATGCAGCTGTGAAAAGCAGCTGGGCAGCTGTATATGGGAACAGGTGTCCATCATCCATTTTTTAAAAATTTATTTTATTTTATTTTCATGCCAGGGTAGTTGACATACAGTATCCTATTAGTTTCAGGTGTACAATATAGTGATTCCACACTTCCGTTACATCAGTGCTCGGCAAGATGGGTACTTTTAATCCCCCTCACCTATTTCACCCATCCTGTCACGCACCTCCCCTCTGGTAACCGGTTTGTTCTCTATAATTAAGAGTCTGTTTCCTGGTTTGTTGACTTTTTCCCCCTTTGTTTGTTTGTTTTGTTTCTTAAATTCCACATATGAGTGAAAGAAATCCTGTGGTATTTGTCTTTCTCTGACTTATTTCACTTAGCATGTTACCCTCTAGATCTATCCACGTTGTTGCAGATGGCAAGATCTCATTCTCTTTTATGGCTAATATTCTATTGGGTACCACCTCTTCTTTATCCATTCATCTATCAAGGGACATTTGGACTGTTTCCATAGTTTGGCTATTGTAAATAATGCTGCAATAAACATAGGGGTGTATATATCCTTTTGCTTAGTGTTCTCATATTCTTTGGGTAAATATCCAGTAGTGCAGTTACTGGATCATAGGGTAGTTCTAGTCTTAATTTTTTGACCAAACTCCATATTGTTTTCCACAGTGACTGCACCAGTTTGCATTCCCTCCAACAGTTCACACTCTGGCTCACACTTGTTATTTCTTATGTTTTTTATTTTAGCCATTCTGCTTGTCCATCATAGATTGCTGAAGGAAACATACCAAAGGGCATCTATACATATATCTGATATATATATATGATCTGATCCCATTTCTGTGTTTTAAAAACTGTAACAGTGCAGCCTTTGGGGGTTGGAGCTGGGGAAGGTGAGGGAGGGATGATTGCTTTAGCTTTCTGCATTTGTGTTGCTAGAAAGTTTGCAATTAACATGTATTACTTCTGTAACTAAATACATATTTGCAAAAGGAGATTAAATAATTTAAAAGCTTTTCAGTCAAGATTCCCAAAGTAATCCTGGGATTACAGAGTAGCCAAAAAGAATAAATCCATAATTACAAACAGAGGTTCTACGGTAGCTCCAGGCTACTGGTTGAAGTATTTCATCCCAATGTGTTTCTAAAATATGGGTTCTGTCTTCTGAGAGAAGGCAGAACTATAAGTCCAAGCCGTTTATTGATCTGGTCCTTTTATTCTATCAGCTTAATGATACTATTAATAATATACATTATTCATTTCCTAGTTTACAGTTTACAAAGCACTTTTCACATCTTGAATAATGCAACAAAGCCCGGAAGAGATACTATTATCCGTATTTTCAGAAAGTGTAGTTGTTTTGGAAAGTTAGTTGATGCGCTCTAAATCACACAACTAGTTCAAGCAGAATTGCAGTAGGAGTCAAATAGCGATTCTATGCCCAGTTAACCATTAATTCTAGGTAAATCACTATTTTTCTAGGTCTCAGTTTCCTCAATTATAAAACCAGTTGGGGAAGTTTTCTAAGTATAAATGTATACAGTAATTTAAATGAAACCAAGCAAACGCTTCTACCCCCCACCCTCAATTAACTTTGGGACAACTCCATGGATATGTTCAAAGATACTTGTGTTATAAAGACATGGCAGACATCCTTTCTATTAGTATATTTAGGTGTGAGTAAAAATCTATATATTTGTGAAGAGATTTAAAGGACTAGTTATTACAGATTAGTTGGAAGGAACCCAAGGTAATATGGTCCTCTCCTCCCTGCTGTGGTCCTCCTTCCCAAGTGGTGTAGACGGGAAATCAGGAAGCTCCTAAACACCATGCATCTGTACTAACTCAGGTGGTCGTGGCCCACCAGAGAGAAATTGTTCTCTCCTGATCTTGGGAATTTCAGCTGCTTATATAAGGATTCCACTTGAATAAGAGTAGAGAGATTTTTTTTTTTCAGATTTATTTGTTTATTGTAGAGTGTGAAAGAGCTAGCACAATGGACGGGAGGAGGACAGAGGGAGAGAAACGGACTCCCCACTGAGCCTGGAGCCCCACACAGGGCTTGGAGATCAGAGATTGATCTCAGGACCCTGAGATCACGACCTGAGCCAAACTCAAGAGTCAGACTCTCAACGGACTTTACCACCCAGGCGCCCCTAGAGAGATGGTTTTATACAGATCTAGTTGATACATGATAGATCTAAATAAATATTTGTTAACTAACTGAATTTGCATTGTGAATATTCGGCAAATTTAGGTTCAGAGTAAAAGAATTGACTTTTCTTATGACTGAACTATCACCTTGGTCTTATTAGTACTGTCTCTCAAACCCCTGAATCCTCATGTTTTCCTAATCAACACAGTTTTCATGAGCCTACACCCATAGGGCTGTGTTCTTTTGCCTGCCTGTTTGTTTCTTCATAGGGCTGTATTTTAAGACATAGATTTTGTTTTTATTCAGGTATAGTGAGGTCAGTAGGTCAAGAGGTGACTCCCATTGAGAAGACAGTTTGTTGCTGACACAGGTCCCCGAGAGGAGGAGCTATGCCATGCCATGGGGGGTGGGGCACACAGGGAGGCACCAGGGTCAGTCAGGAGGCAGAGAGAACGAGGGGAAAGCACAACTTTTATTATGGTTTCCACTGGAAGAAACAGGTGAGGCAGAGTGAAGAGGCTTAGGTTTGGCTAGTTGGAATAATTCCCGTGAGTTCTGGGGTAGAGGGGCTGTCTCTACTTGTCCGGTGCCTGGCTCTAGGGTGATTAGGGCAGGCATATAGTGGCTCAGCACGTGAAAACCCAGGAAAGGAGGTGGTTTAGGTATGGCTCTGGATTGGTTGGTCTGCCTGTGAAAGGCAGGTGAGGTTTTTACTCTTAGGAACTGGTTAGCCCTGGGAGGGGCAGTGTCTTCAGGGTCAACAATGCCCCAAAGGTCAAAGCATCAGAATAAAGAAGATTTTTTTTTTTAAGATTTTCTTTATTTATTTGAGAGAGAGAGCACAAGCAGGAGTGGCAGGCAGAGGGAAAAGAAGAAGCAGACTCCCTGCTGAGCAAGGAGCCTGATGTGGGACTCGATCCCGGGACCCTGGGATCATGACCTGAGCCAAAGGCAGATGCTTAACCGACTGAGCCACCCAGGTATCCCTCAAAGCATCAGGCTAAAAAGACGTGCTTAATATAGACTGATCTAAATTAGGTTAGCCTCAAAAAGAAGCAAAGAATTGGCAAACGGGAGTGCTGATAAAATTGGATCTATAACCTATCACTCTGTATAATATGCGCTAACATAATACTCTTTAATTGCAGATCACTGATTTGGCACCAGTAAGTACGGGAAAGGCTTATTTATATGTTTTTTTCTTCCAAGATCACGAGATTACTTTGTCACGTGAGATAGCTTGTTTTTTCAGTTTTCCTGCAATTAAGCTGTACAATTACCAGGTGGTGGCGGGTTCTTAGTGGTGGGATTTTCTGGTCCCTCCACCCCACCCCCTTATACATACACATGTTTATTAACTCACTTCTCAAGTTGAGAGGTAGTAGATATCCGTAAATGTGTGTGAGTGTATGCAAGTTGATATATATACACACACCTCTCACTATCTACCTTTTAACAAGGTACCGGAAGCTAAAATAGAAACCTTAATATTAAGTACCATGGAATATCAACAAAAATGCATCTTAAAGTTGCAAAAGATTTATCACATTATTGCCCCTCTGCCCATGAACACCTGCCCCTCCCCTTATCTAGGGAGAAAAGATCCCTGAAAAATGTACAAATAAGCACACTTCTTTCATTTTTTTAGGAATGACTTATGTAAAGACATTATCGGGATCAGTGGATTTGTTTGCGGTAACCTGTGGTACCCTGAAGCAGGCCTACATCAAAAATGAGCCCACATATATTATTAAACATTGGTTTTGTTTTTTCAATGAATGGTTAGTGCCACTGACTCTATTCTCTTTGACACTTAACCCCCCCGCCCCCCTTCCCCCCCCCGGGGGCTAGCACACCCTCTTGAACATTAGTGAGGCAAGGGAAGTCACAAAGCACGAGAGGTCAAAGGGCTTCTTGGCCTATGTGTTGAGGATTTTCTTCCAGTAGGACTGGAAAGATAATGTTTTTATACAAACACCTTTTTTTTTTTTTTTTAAATACCTATGCCCATGTGCTGGTTCAGCCAGAGAGGCAACAGGTCTCTGGGCCAGGAGCTCTCTCTGCTGGAAGGGTCCAAGTTAATCCTGTAGATGTAACTAATTTTTCTTTCATGACCTCATTTATGGCCACAAAAACACCCTTCCTCCAACCGCCTACTCAGATCTCCTCTCCAAAGGGTGCCAATTAGTCACATGTAGCCCAACTTCTAATAACTAATATACTTATTTATTTATTAGAGAGAGAGAGAGAGAGAGAGACTGCACGAGCAGAGGGAGCAGCAGGGGGAGGAGCAGAATTCCTGCCGAGGAGGGAACCGCTTGTGGGACTCGATCCCAGGACCCTGGGATCATGACCTGAGCCGAAGGCAGACGCTTAACCGACTGAGCCACCCAGGCGCCCCTATACTTTTTTCTTATCACAATATCATTAACAAGGGAAATAAGCCCCAATACCAGAGCAACAGGGACCGGGGCGGGTATAATTAGCTTCAGTTGAAACCCCTGTGCTCTATGACTAAATCCCAATTGTGTTCTTGACACCTTTCAACTTTTATAGTGTTAAGAATATTAACACGCTTTGGTTTCTCCTTCCTATTTTCCTTATTTTCGTGATAGCTTTTTTAAGGTTGATTCTTTTTTTATTGAAGTATAGTTGACATACAAAATTCTATTTCAGGTGTCCAGCATAGCAATTCGACAGTTGCAAACATTAGGAAATGCTCACCACAATCAGTGTACTTAACGTCCGTCACCATACAAAACTCTTTCCTATTTTGTGTTTTGTTTTGGGCTGTTTCTCCGTAAAATATTCATGATCTGTCCACATTTCCCTGGGTTTATTAACTTGGCTCCTTTTATTTCTACTGGTTACCCTTGATGTCTTTCCTTCCTGCTGTACAGTAAATTCCTCCTCTGGATCAATACTGCCCACCCAGTATATACCTGCCTTATAAGGAACTCTCAAAAAACTTGGGTCCTTTTTTGGAGTCAGTATTTAGAGTCCAAATGCAACTGCTAGGGCCTTGATAACTTGGGTTTAGGTAATTGGGGCAATAGTTACATAGACTTCATTCTGTTAAACACCAGGTGGAAATCCATTATGATTGAGTTCAACGTAAAGCTGAAAGGATCTTCCCGGTTGTTTGAGACAGGAAACAGCTCGTGGTTCTGCACACATCTGAAGAACCCACTGGATGCATCTTTCCTGTGACAGTAACAGACAATCGTTTGCACTCAGGTCTCTCTGTTCCTTTTTGGAGCATCTGTTACGTTTATTGTCAAACCTCTCCTAGTCCTGGATGGCAGCTAGAGCGGCACTTTGGGCAAGGGAAGGAGTGCTCAGCCAAAATACATGCCTGCAGAAAATGGCTGCCTGGAGCTCAGGGGGATTGGCTCAGACATCCAGTCTCCAGCTGTTAGGAATTTTCATTGTCATCTCTTTTGGAATTCAGTCGACCCTTGGAGCATGATCAAAGAGGGAGCAGAGTAAAGGAGGAGGGGAAGTAGTGGTGAATTGTAGGCTACCTGTCTGAAAACTGTATTAGTTTCCAGTTGCTGCTGTAACAAGTTACCGCCACCTTAAGGACTTCAAACGACAATTTATTATCTTACAGTTGTGCAGGTCAGACTTCCAGAATTAGTCTCGCCAGGCTAACGCCAAGGCATTGGCAGGGCTGCGTTCCTTTCTAAAAGCTCTAGGGGAGAGTCTGTTTCCTTGCCTTTTTCAGCTTCCAGAGGCTTCCTGCATTCTTTGGCTTGTGGCCCACGTCCTCTGTGTTCAAAGCCAGCAACAATACATTTCTCTAACACTACTCTCATTCATTGTACACCTCTCTCTCTCTCTGGTTTTAAGAATGCATGTGATTAGATTGGACTCACTTGGATAATCCAGGATAATCTCCCTATTTCAAGATCCTTAATCCCATCTGCAAAGTCCTTTTCGCCATATAAGGTAACACATTCTTAGGTTCAAGAGCGGGGAGAGGAATTATCCTGTCCTACCACAACCACAAAGTTTATGTCCTCACTGAAGTAGAAAAAGGAAGCTTCTACCTTTAGATCTACCTTTTTTTTGTCTCCCTCAGATCGAATGGGATATTCATAGATTTTTTAAAAAATTCCCTATTTGACATCAAATCAGTCTGTGACAAATGAAATTTTATTAAAAGGCAAGCAATAATAATATTAATGATATCATACTTTTTCTTTATTCAAATTATCACTTTAATTTCCATCTTAGGGGTAACTTTGGTCTCTCCTTCTCCATGTCTTTCCTTCATACGTACATGAGCATTCTCTGCCTTCAAAGACTTTAATCTTTCTGACATCTACTTATAGAATGATTCCTCTCCCTCCTTTGACTGCCAGAGTTCTACCAAAATGAATCAACATGTGTTACCTTTCTTCCCTGTCAACTTTTCCAACTTCTGTTCATCCCTCAGACCCCAGAAGTTTTATTCCCGCCTTAACCTCTCTATTGACACTCACCTGCTGAAGGCCCCGGATCGTGTCACGGAGGCCTTTCTCTTCCTCTACTGACTGCTGGATGTGCCTGCAATTCTCGATACCACTGACCAGGCCCCTCTTGAAATCCCCTGTCCTTGGCTTGTGTGGCTCTCCTGACTCACTCACAGCAGGCTGCCAGACCCTGGTTCCTTGTCCTCTGCCTCTCCCTAGCCTCCGTACACAGCCCCTGCTCTCCTTTTCTACATTGCCTCCCACAGATTTCTCAGCATAGTCGCCTCTAGGTGGATACTTGTGAAATCTACTTGTCTAGCTAGCCAGTGGACGTTTCCATACAGATGTCCTTCTGTCCTCTCAAACTCAAATGGCCAGGGCTTAAGCCTCTAAATCCATTCTCCCTCCTGATTTATTTACCTACTTACTTATTTAAATGTTGTTTATTTATTTTAGTCAACAGATGCATCATCGTCCTAGTCATCTTGGCTTGACTCTCCAGCATTTGTGTCTCTTTTTTCCCCTTTGGTTGACTTATTTACTGTTTTCATTCATAATGTTTCTGGCATCTCTTCCTTTGTGTCCAATGCCACCATCATGCCTCTTATCACACAGTCCTGGGTGATCTGAAGTCCTTCTCACATTTACTTCACTGCCAGTGCTAGAGTAATTCCTAATCTCCCTCTTTCCATCAATCATTCTTTTCTTCATTGCCTAAGATCTTAGTGTTGTTTAAAGCCTCTACAGTCTGAATCTAATCAATATTTCCAAATTTATCCTAAACTTTTCATCACAAACTTTCCATTTTAGCAGGACCAGGATGCTCACTGTCCCAGAAACATAACCTTGTTTGTTACTATATCTGGGTGCACGTGGTTTTCCATCCCTGAAATATTCTCTTCCTCTCCACCAATTTACTCCCATAGATCTTTCAAAGCTCAAGTCCCAATTTCCTCATCAGTACTTCTTTGGCCATCTCTATTTATAAGATTTCTCCTTCCTCTGAACACATTAACATTTTCTGAGCATAATATAGATCAGCAGAGAACTTCCATAAGGTCCAATCATCCACCCACCCATCTTCCTGCAAATGTCATCATGCCCTCAATTCCTTCCACTGTTACTAGGCATGAACTTGACATTCACCTACCTAAGACAACCTCTCCACTTATCTACTCTTGGCCATTCACTGACTTTGCTCCAGCAATTCTGCTTCTTTTTTCTGTATCAATTTCTCCATCCCTCCTGGATCATTCCCATCAGTAGGCAAACAGGCTGTTATCTTCTCATCTTCAATAAAACAAACAAACCCTCTCTTAATCCCACTTCCACCTCTCCTAGTATCTATTTCTTTTCTCCTTCACTTCATGGCAAAATTCCTTGGAAAAGTGACCTATATCCACTGCCCCAACTTCTTTCTTCCCATTCTCTCTCGAATGCATTCCAGTGAAGCTTATATCCCCAACACTCTGCTAAAAATGCTCTTATTAAGGTCACCAAAGGCCTCCATTTTACTAAATCCAATGCTCAATTCTCTTTTCTCATCTTGCTTGACCCATCAGAAGCTTTGAGACCTTGATGACTGTCTCCTATTTGAAACTTTCTTCACTTGGCTTCCAGGACACCACACTCTCCTGTCTCTCTGGCTACTCCCTTCAGTCTCCTTTGCTGGCTCCTACTCATCTCCTAGACCTGAGCTTGTAGCAGTTTTCCCTGTCTTAATCCTTGTCCTTCTTCTCTTTTCTACCAACACTCCCTCCCTTGGTGACATCATCTGGTCTCATAGTTTAAAGTACCATTGGTATGTGGATCCTGTTGGCTTCCAATTTACGTCTTTCGGGGTGCCTGGGTGGCATAGCTGGTTAAACGTCCCACCACTTGATTTCAGCTTAGGTCATGATGTCAGAGTCGTGAGATTGAGCGGCAAGTCAGCTCCGAGCTCAGCTGGGAATCTGCTTGAGATTCTCTCTCTCCCTCTGCCCCTCCCACACCTCCAAAATAAATAAATAAAGTCTTTAAAAAAAAAAGTAGTAGGCAAGAAGATCAGGGAATTGTGGAGATGGCCATTCTCCTAAGCACGAGCCATCCAAATCTTTAAGCACCCAAATCCACACTGACCCAGGTTTGGGAATTATTGTTCCAATCTGCTCTGACCTGTGCCTACTTGGTATGTTGCTTATTTTGTGCAGCTTTTACTATAGATTTATAGAATAATAGTACATAGGTAACATTTCTTGATTGTGTACTATTTGCTATCACCGCCTCTTTTTCCTTTGTTTCTTGAGAGCAATTTCTGTAGTTTTTCTTTTCTAAACTTCCTTTGAATTGCCAGGAACCTTAGACAGCCTTAGTTCTGATGCTGGCTATATTCAGGGTTGATATCCCCCTTTTCGGATTCCATATCTAGTTTGCTATCATTGCTACCAAATATAACATTTAAAAGGGTGCTGTACAAATCCAGTTACCAATTTTGCTGTGAGAGCCATTTTACGTTCTCGTTTTATTGACACAAAGAACCCGAGCTTCTTGGCTAAAGCGGCTGATATGAAATGGAAAAGGGTAAAGTGCTGAGTGAGAGTGGGAATAGTAAGTAATGAAAACTCTTCCCACAAAATTCGGAACCCCCCCCAAAAAATCAGATAGTAAAGGAAATTGAGAAATGAAAGAGTTTCCCTAAATATCCAGAAAGCAACCCCTTGAAATTGGGATTAAGCTTCAATATTTAAAAAACTTCAGGGATTTCTTTTAGCTAAATACTGGAATGCTTAGGAGAGAATCCCTTTCTGTTGTGTTTTTGTCTCCGCGGGATTCATAAGCACACATGGTAACCTGGCTGGAAAACACTAAGAGACATCTCCCCTACTGCCAACCCCCCTCCCTGACTTGCCATTCACACAGTCCAAGGCTCTTGATCACATACAGATTGCAGACCCTAAATAAATTAGGCAGATGGAACTCATACATCAAAGCCACCTCCTTGGATTCCTTTTTGGCCATTGGTGCATTTCCTCTCTCTCTTTTTTAATCAGCCTCATAAATCTGACCCTGACAAGGTTCTACCTCTCCATACCAATAGTCGGAGGTGAGATGGTAATTTGTCCTCAAGCTTTCATTTGCTTCTCCACTCGAGTGACCCTCAATGCCACGTGGCACCCATTCATTACAGGGGCTCAGGTGCGGCTGTGGGGAGGTGTGTGCCAAGTCCTGCCAACCTGGTTACTCCTTCCAGAAGCACAGGATGTTTCTCCAAGAGCTGTGCACATCAGATGATTACACTCCGCAGTGCCGGATGAAATCCTTGGCATGCTGACAGCCCTAAAGAATACAACACATTGTTATGTATTCTCCCAAGGATCTCCTTCCTGATAGCTCTTCACGTACTGGCTAACGATTACCTGGACCCAAATAACTTTTTCAAGAGGGTTATCCAAATCAAGAATGGAAGGTAAAAACAGAGCTGTCCAGGATGGTGACCTCTCTGAGGTGGTGGCAGGTGCTTGCAGACCTGTGTTGATTTCACCCTTTTCAGGCACAGCTGACTCAATCCTTGTCTCCTGGTCTTGAGAGTCTGAATCTGGAACCTTGACCGAGCTCATGTGGGCCAAGTTTGGATTTCTCATCATTTGTGGAGAACTTCCTTCTGACTTCTAGCAGCTGCATCTTGGCTGAGTCTTGAGTCCTTCTTGAGTCTTTACTCTTTTCTCCCTGTCCTTATAAGGAGTCTGTCTCATTTACTTCTCTCCTCCAGATGCTATCCACAGCTGGCTTAGTGTCCCCTTGTCCTGTCAGGGCTTCCTCCGCCCCCTGCACAGGGAGGGGAAGGTCCAGGCACTCCCCGTATTCTCCTAACATGATTGGTACCCATGAAATGCAATAACTATGGGCTGTCATTCCTACAGAGGCATTTCTATCTGGTCCATTTAAAGACCTTGAGAAATGGAGACACCTTATCGTACTCCTGCAGCTTATTTTGCCTATTCACAAAATAGCATTAAACCTCTTTCATGGGCTCGGGCGCCTGGGTGGCTCAGTTGGTTAAGCGACTGCCTTCGGCTCAGGTCATGATCCTGGAGTCCCGGGATCGAGTCCCGCATCGGGCTCCCTGCTTGGCAGGGAGTCTGCTTTGCCCTCTGACCCTATCCCCTCTCATGTGTTCTCTCTCATTCTCTCTCTCTCAAAAATAAATAAATAAAATCTTAAAAAAAAAAAAAACACACCTCTTTCATGGGCTCATAACAGAAGAGCCTATTGAAAGAGCATAATGGTTTCTCATACTTTTGAGTGCCCATCATTCCACCAATACTATAGATGATTATGTTTTTAGGGGCCTTATGGTAGGCCTCCGTGCTTTTCATTAGGGCACAATCCTTGGGAGTGTGATGGTCTGTACTGTAACTAGGATTATGGCTTGCAAATGTGAGCAGTAACCAAATATTCTTGGTGGAGGTGATAAATGGCAAGAGCTGCCATTCACGTCTGGAGCACTTACTGTAGGTCAGCCTTTATATTATGTCACTAAGTGTTTTATTTTCACAGTGGATTTGATTCCTATAGCAACCCTAAGAAGAATATTACTACTGGGATCCCCATTGCACAGATGAGGAAACAGAGGTTTGGAGAGGCTATGTAAATCCCTCTTCCCCATAAAAAAAAAACCTTGCTAGAACTTGAACCCAAGCCTTTCTGACTCCACATCCCAGACTCTATTATCTCTCTATGTGTCACCATAGCATATCATTGGACTGCCCTGCCTTGGCTGGGAGACATGCATTGTCTTGATGCTTGAGTGCCTACAAGGAGGCCTTGACCTGAATCTCTCAGTTCTTCTAGCTAGCTACACTTCCCTCTAAGCAATCTTATCCAGTCCTGAGAATTTAAATATCAACATACATATCACACCTATATGCTGACATCTCTAAATCTAAATCTTCGTTCCAGACTCCTTCCCTTCCTCTCAGGCTCATATAGCCAACTGAGATTTCTAAATGGCATCTCATACCTAACAAATCCAAAACAGAATTTTTACTTCTCCCCAAATATGCCTGACATCCCATACATGATACCACGGTTCAAACAGACCAGAAATGGAGGCATGGTTCTTGATTTCTCCTTTCCCTCACCTGGACTCACAGTAATTCTGTGACTTCGACCTTTACCCACTTCTCTGTTTCTGCTGCTGTCTCTTTAGTCTAAGCTACTAATACCCCTTGTGTAGACTATTGTAATAGACTCCTGATTGGTTTCCCTGCTTTCACACCTGCCATCTCTCACTGGTTTCCCTGCTTTTGCACCTGCCATCCCCAGCCCCAATTCATTTTTCACATAGTCTTCTGAGTGACATTCAAAACATGAATTAACTCCTGCTCCTCCCTGCTTAGAACTCTTCAAAGGCTTTCTTTTGATTAAAGTCCAAATTCCATAGCATGACCTTCAAGACCACATACAATCTGGCCCTTGACTAACCCTGCCACTGAATCTCATACCACTCAAGGCCTCACTCCCAGCTCTCTAGCTATAGTGGTCTTTTTTCAGTACCTCAGTGGTACAAAGCTCTTTCATGCCTCAGGACCTTTGCCCTGGCTGTTTCCTCTACCTGGAATGTTCTCTCCCTGGCCCATAGGTGCTCAATAAATGTTAACCGAACAAATGGGAACAGTAGATTGCCTCCCCTACAAGAATAATATAAATAATATGAAAAAAATCACATCATTAATGACTTATTTAGCCATTTGTATTTATGACATATAAATGATATGAGCTTAATATAATTAGGCTATGGGTTTTCTGAAGCATGTTTTTATGTTTACGTGAATGGAGTAGGGAGGAGAAGGGAGTGGGGGGTGGGGGTAGGAGGAAACATATTTAACATGTGGTAATCATGAATCCTGTGCAGTAGATGTTGATATCCCTGTTTTTCCAAACTTAGGTGATTTGGGGAGGTTAGGTAACGGGCTAAGAGTGAGCAGGTAGGAAGCAGTTGTCTGGAGTTTACAGGTGGTCTGACTCGAGCGCCTCTGTGTGGTTCCCAGATCCTGGTGCCTTAGAGCAGACACAGTTGAGAGAGGATGTTCAAGGGTAAGAAAAAGGGGAGACACCTGGAAACACTAGCTCTTTTGCTCACGCAGGCAGCGGCTCAGGCTGCTGTGAATTGGAGAGACTGAATATCTTAGCTATATCCAAGTCTATGTTGGTTGTCAAACATGGCCTAAATGAGCTGCATTAGACCTCAACTTTGAAACCCAGCATCCACACACACAGATAAAGCAGGGAATACAGTTACGTATGGCAATTAATAAGCCACCATCTGCTAAAACCTCCCACTCCGAGTGGGATTTAACATGGTTATGGGTTTCTTTGAATGTGTGTGTGTGTGCGTTTTCCCCACCATATGTGTTTAAAGGCTCCAAAAAGGAAACAGCTTAATCCAGAAATGTGAAAAAGAATGGTGACATTCTGTGGTGTGTCACTGAAATGAGAAACTTATCAGGCACCATCTATTTTGGGGGTTTTGTGGTATTCTATGGCTCCAGGCTTTGAGTTAGTGACAAAATGGCACTGCCAAGATGATTTGCCACATACGTGGGGTAGGAGAAGAGCACTGTGGTAGGCACTGCTTCTAAAATTTACTTTTGGCTTTGCCCTGGACTGAGTTGACACACATATGGAAAATATCCCTTCTCCTCCAAGGCCTAACTGAGAAAGCGTCTATTCTACTTGGCTTACCTGTGTTCTTCCCAATGGAAATGAATCCCTCTGTACTAGATTTTCCTGTGTGAGCCTCTGGGACGGCACTCATCCAGGCAATCCTTCCTTGCAGCCTCTTGCGTCTCTTTCTCCTCCACTGACCTATACCTTTCCCTGCAGGTACAGGCTGTGGTGTTTTTCATCTCCGCATAATCCAGTGGGACCTGGCACAATAACTCACTTCGAAGGTACTCAATATATGTTGTTGAATGAAAATCAAATTGTTTCAGGGAAACAATGTAGGATGGTGGCTTTAACCCAAAATACCTCAGTTATTTGTAGAAATGACATATTGTAGATTAACAACATAATTGACTCTGTCCTTATGTTAAAGGCTAAAAAAAGTGTGATTTTATTAAAAAAAAAAATCCTCATTCGATAGGAAAACCAGGGCGTGGTTTTGATTAAACTGCATAGTCTAAATCCTGTGGAATCTAAATGTTTGAAATGAGCAAGGATATTGCTTTTGGTCTCAGCATTGGGGCAAAAAAGAATATTCATGGTTGGCATGGGTAGCTTAGAACAGGTATGTCAATAAATCATTGCCATAGCTCTTTGATAATTGGAGATGTGTGTGTGTGTATGCGTGCGCGTGCGTGCACGCACACACACACGTGCATGAACATTTTATAAGGAAATATTTAAGAACTTCCTGACTGTCAAGAGAAATACAATGAATGTCACAAAGCCCCTAGATATTATGATAAGTGTGTTTGCAGAAGACCAAAGTATTTTGATTTCTAAATATTTAAAGATGGCCAACACGTCAGTTGGGATGTTTAAATGTTATGGGAATAAAGAAGGACTCCAGAGTTATATAGCAAATTATTTTCTCCAGCCTAGAAAGGAGAGTTGGAAGCTGAAGGATGACATAATCAAAGTAACATTTGAGAAAGAGGCATTTGGCAACAGTATCCAGGATAACTGCAGGCAGGGCTGCTCCTGGAACCATGGGGGCCAAGGCGGAAGCTGTAATAACAATCCCCCGTAAGGTGATGGAGGCATAGTCATGGCAAGTGATAGAAATGTGGAGGAAGGACTGGCTATGAAAGACATTTCAAAGAAAATATCCCTATGATTTTTGTGAAGATGATAGTTCTAAAATATTGAGTCGGAGTGACTTGAATGACTTGTCAACACCAAGGAAGGAGAAGTGGGGAGGGGCAGCTGGACACAGGGAAATAGGAGTTTGCCTTTGGACACGGGGGATTCAGTAATGCGGTGAGAGACACCCCGATGGCAAGTCCCTGGCTCTATCCCTGTCATTTTCGGACATTGTGGTTCTCTGAGGGACGCGCTGGGGATATCAGATCTGGAGATGGCCAAGAGGAAACTTAAGACAGGTGAAGAACCAGCTAAGTTGGAAAACGTCGAGGTCACAGCATAGCCACAGCAGAGACATGCCACACGGCTCTGGTGGGATCTCTGATCTCCTATCGTCCTGACTCTCTGCCGGGCTAAATGCCCTCATGTGCGGACTGTATTCTGGCTTCCACCTCTGCTTCTAGTCATCTGCAAGCATTTAGCTTGTCGTCAGGCATTAGAACACTGTCAGCTTTATGATTTAAAAATGCAGAAAAAAGTTCTTACTTTACGGTGGCCCCAACTATTAAAGTCTCCGAGCTTGTGAAGTAGATATATAAATCAAAGAAGTATATTCTGCCTGTATCTGCCTGTATCTGCCAGTATTCTGCCAGTATCTCTGATCTAATCCTCTTGGTAAAGTTTAACTCATCCTTTGGAACTAACTTGGAAGTCTCTCAATAGCCTGCCTGCCTCCCCGGGGCAGTTAGTTTTTTCATTGACCACGTTCCCACAGCACTTTATTCTCATTTCTGCTAGAGCCCATGGAGCAGTTGATGTGACCGTCTCTGGCCGCTAGACCCGGAACATCTTGAAGATGGGAACTATCCATTCATCTTCGCATCCCCACTCCCCTAACAGTCTGGGGGGTTAGTGGGTGACACCTCGTTGTCGGAACTATCCAAAAGAGAGATTTTAGGAACATGGGTGGTGCGACGTGCAGTTGCCGTAGCAAAGCCTGTGCGCACGTCATATGTCACATCCCTGCTGATGCTGTTAATGCTGCTCTGGCAGAAGCAGTACTCTCATTACATGCTGCTGGCCCATATTTGTAATGTGTGACATTTTTTATGAAATACTATCAAGGGTAATCCATCATACAGTAACCTTTGGATTATATGCTGAGACTGGTCTTAAACATAGACATAAGTGAACTTCAAAAATAATGCTGTTTTCTGAGAAGGGTATGATCAAAGAGTTGTGGCTAGGAAAATAAAGCAGAACATTATGCTCTTTAAAGTTAAACAAAAAGTGCCTGAAAAAGAGGTTTCCTTCCGTCTGTTTCAGTTGGGGGACAGGGTTCTTGTGTGAAGATAATCAGGTGGCTCTGAAATGTGGCAGGCTGTTTATGTCTGGTAGGGCATCAGTGTATGAAAATGGGGCGAGGGCTCGCCAAAGGTTCGATCACCCTTGGGACTTGCAAGGTTTGTGATCACCTTCTCTCAAGAGGTGGGTTGGTTGGTTTGTTTTTTAAATAAAAGGACACATGACAACTTGAGTGAATTTCAGATATCAACTGTAGGCTTACAGTTAAAGGTATTTCTCTCTGCATATCCATAAAGATCTAGGATTTTACACACATTATAGAGAATAAATAAAAGAAGGCTTCTAAGTCTCATCATTTTTGTGTAAATCCAGATAAGACTCCTTTGATGAGCTTAGCGTTTCCTGTTAAGGAAAAGCTTATAGGGGAGAGAAACACTAAAATTATAATTCTTTGTCTTCCTTAATTAGACTAGAGCTCCCCATAGATCTTGCTGAAGCTGTGAGAAAATCCCAGCAATAATTCACATTGTCAGGTCAGCAGATATGGGCACAGGGGTCCAATATGACGGTAGGATTTGCTTAGGTGACCTATCTGTGAACTAAACAGCTCAGAAGAAGTATACAGCCTTGTCTGGAAATATACGCTCTGAAGATGCTGAGCACAAACAGCAATGAAAATAAATCCCAGCAAGATTCTCATTCCACCTTTACAGATGTCATTCTAGGGGAAGTATATAAATCCTATTAATACCAATTGATGTGGGGCACTAATTAATAAGTCCCATTAAATCATGGAGTAATGACATTTAGCATCTAATGAACGCCTCATAATCTCTTGATCATTAATATTTTATAGCATAAGAACACAGAATTGGCATCCCTGGGCTTGTGCAGCATGGTTTTCTGTCTCTGACATGGCCCCAAGGGCATTAAGTGGTACAAGGGTATTACACCTCTCTTGTAAGACTACACAAAGCAGTGGAATCTTTCAGTAACCCTGGGTTCTAACATTTCCTCATTTTAATGAATGTGAATCTGTTATTCTCCTAATTAACAGCTATGGACTGCACAGCGCCCTGGAAGAATAGAAGGGAGCTGAGATGTGGACCTTGTTGTGTAGCTTTGCTGTCTTGTTGACCCTCCCATTCCATGCAAGAAACTTGCATGGGAGAAAATCATTACTTTGATTTATTACCGGGGGCTTTATTTATTCAAATGCAATAATCACCTCACGGAGCAGGTGCCATTTCAAGGGTTTATTGATCCTATGCTCTTCTAGAAATTCCAGGAGGCCGACACTCTGCCCTGAGATAGAGATGGTCAACAAAAAAACCCTCCGTCTCCGAGCAGGATGAAGGCAAGTGGGAGGAAATCCCCTGCCACCGTTCTAACGCTCCAATGACACTCGGTGCCTTTCCGCACCACCCCCGCCCCCCCAAGAGGGGCTGGAGGAGAGAGAACGCTTAGAGGTTGCAGTGGGCAAGGGAGAGGGAGAGAGCACCGACAGAGAGCTGCCAAGGGGTCTAAGAGGCTGCATCCTTCAGGCGTGGAGAGAAAGGGTCTTCAGCTCCAGATCACGATTCCAAAGAGTTAAATTTTACCACGCAGCCCGATCTGGATGGGAGTTGCTTCTGGGTACAAAACGGGACACTGATCAAAATCAACTTGGACAAGTGACAAGCCTGAGTCTGATGTCGGTGGATGTCTTCTAAGGTCGTTGGAGGGGAGAGCACGGGAGGCAGTGTGCTCAGGGGTAGGTGGAGAGAAGCTTCGAGTCCAGGGCAGGGCTATAAAGGGACACGGAGTTGGCAAACAGGGAGACAAAACGAGTGGGGAAGAGAGAGAGGAAGAGTTGAAGAAAAGTAGGGGGAAGTGGGGACAGGGTTAGGGGAGAGGGGAGGATAGGAGAGAAAAGTGAGGGCGGCTGGGAGGGCTTAAAAGGGAAGGGGGATTGCTGGAGAGAAGGGCGGACGGCAGGCTCGGGAGGTGGAGAGGAGGCGAGGGGACCCAGCGGGTGGGGGGTGCCGAGAGGCAGGCGAGGGGCTGCGGAGGAGGAGGGGGGCTAGAAAGTGCGAGCGGCGCGGGGTGGGGGTGGGGTGGGGGGCGGCGGGGAGCCGGGGCGCCGGGAGGGCGGTCGGAACCGAGCGGGCAAGCGGGGACCGGGAGCGAGCCGGGCCGGGAGCCGAGGGCGGGGAGGCCGCGGGAGGGAGGTGGGGGGCAGGTGCGGGAACGCGGGAGGGAGCGCGGAGGAGAGCGGAGGCCAAGCGCATTGTGTCTGGCAGCGGCGCGCGAGCCCACCGGCGGCTGCGGCGGGGCGGGAAGCCATGGAGCCGCGGGCGCTCGTCACGGCGCTCAGCCTCGGCCTCAGCCTCTGCTCCCTGGGGCTGCTCGTCACGGCCATCTTCACCGACCACTGGTACGAGACCGACCCCCGGCGCCACAAGGAGAGCTGCGAGCGCAGCCGCGCGGGCGCCGATCCCCCGGACCAGAAGAACCGCCTGATGCCGCTGTCGCACCTGCCGCTGCGGGACTCGCCCCCGCTGGGGCGCCGGCTGCTCCCGGGGGGCCCGGGGCGCGCCGACCCCGAGTCCTGGCGCTCGCTGTTGGGGCTCGGCGGGCTGGACGCCGAGTGCGGCCGGCCGCTCTTCGCCACCTACTCGGGCCTCTGGAGGAAGTGCTACTTCCTGGGCATCGACCGGGACATCGACACTCTCATCCTGAAAGGTGAGCGGCGGGTGCGCCCTGCGCCCTGGGCGCCCGCGCGGGGAGCGCAGCCCGCGGATCCCCAGGGGCGCGCCGGTCCCCGCGGCCACCTCCCCGCCGCGTCCCCGCGCTCCGCTCCCCGGCTCAGTCTTTCATCCTTCCCGGCCGCCTCCTTTCTTCATTTCTCTCCCTTTCTTGACCACCCCCTTCCTCCCTTCTCTCTCTTGCTCTTCTTTCTTTCCATGACTCTCTTCTTTCTTTCTCATCCTGCTCTCCCTCTCCTCCTTCCCTCAAGTCTGTGCTTTAGCCCCCCCCCCCCCCCCGCCCCATCTGCTTCTTTCCTTCCTTTGCCTCCTTTTCCCTTCTTCCTTTCCTCTCCCCTCGCCCTTCGCTGTCTTTGTACACCTGCCTGACTTGGAATGCAGGTGTAGATTTTTCTTGTCGCTGCTCCCCTACGGAGGGTAACAATAAAAAAGACCCGACCTTTCCCAACCGGGCACCTCTCAAGTTGTGCTTTCCTTTTAGAAATACCTTTGGAAGAAAAGTGGTGCAAGCCTCAGAAGAGGCGGAAAGGGGCTGTTTCTTGTATTGTTCTGATGTTGGCATTAGACGAAAGTGGTGTGGCCATCCCAGCCTGGCAGGCTAATGGGAAGCTAAGGAGGCCCCAGACCTTCTTCCCAACCCCAAAGTGCAGGGTTTCCTGTTGATTAGACCTCAGACTTCAGAGAGACCTCAATTCATTGGTGAGGCAGTTGAACACAGATAGGACATCTACTTTTTTCCAGCCTTCCTGGTCACTCCACACACCATCCTCAGCGTCTAGGCACACCAGGGTGAGTGAGGGGAGGAGAGAACCTGCCCAAGCCCTTTGAAGTGCTTCTCTCTGGATTTGCGGGAGACTCTCATGTGTGTGATACCTTGTAAGGCTGCTTTTGTTGTGGTTGTGGTTTTGGTCCCAAGTTGTAGAGCATCAGTTTGCTCTTCTGGAATCTATGCAACACCTGGCTCCCATGCATGGTTAATCAGAAGTTTGATTTTTTTTTTTTTTTTGGTAATCTCATTCATGTAAAAATATTCAAGTGACAACCCCATTGGTGAAGTTTCCTTCTAAGTTTCAGAGCTCCACTCTTAATATAAAAAACCCTTTCCCTTAGACTCATTATTGCAAAAAAAGAAAAAAAAAAAAAGAAACAAGAAAAAGTCTAAAATCACTGCATTTTAGTATTTAGTAGCCATTTAGGAAAGTTAATGAACAGACTTATGTGGAATTACAGTGTGGAATGGGATTACATAGAAAGGAGGGGGTTAATAACGTTTTGGCCTTCAGAGTCTTGTTAGTTGGCATATTCTTCATTTCTCATACATGTCAACTTCCTCCTTCCCATGGCTAGCTCAGTTGGGGACTGCCATCTGAAATCTGTCTGTGCGTGGAAGGACTCCAGCGCTTTTGGGGGGGATAAGACAGAGTAACCTTCCTTTGGGAGGTGTACCTTTTTCTTTCCTCTCCTAACTCACATCCAAATCTGATTTTACCTCATGAAGATGCTGCATAATTAATTCTGATAGTAGCATAGTACATGAACAAACTGTAAAAGCTGTATTTGGAGATTCAGTTATGGAATGCTCATTTAGGCAAGGCAATTTTGAAAGCTAAGCAGTGTAGTCTGTCTTTGGAAACGACAGAGCTGCATTGCCTTACACTTTCTATGCCTAGGGTAATTGATTGCATGCAAATTGCATATAGAGGAATGCCTGAAACAGCAGGGCAGAGTCTAACCCACCAATGGGAGAGGCACCCCCACAGGATACTGCACATTCCCCACCGCTGGAAGTGCCCTGGCTAGCTGAGGTGCCCAGCTCTGAGGTAGTCCAGGATCAAATAATCCTTAAGGTAAAGGGACTTTAGAGGTCATTGAATCCAATCTCCCACCTATTGTTCAAAATCCCTTCTTCTATAGTCTTTCTGACCAATGTTTGTCCAGCCTAGCACTTCCATAAGATTCCTATACTAGTTAAAATCATTATATTTTTCTCATCATGAATGCAGTGTTTTAGATTAAAACAATATCAGCTTTGTGATAGTGATGGTGTTTAGCTAATCCTTCGTGCAGAACAGCAAAGGGTTCTAGGCTGTAACCAGAAGACATGGGCTCTGTAGCCTCCAAGAAGTGTCCAGACCTCACTGGCCTTCAGTTTTCTTGTCTATGGTACTGGGAAAGCTGACTCTTCTTTAGGGAATTTTCTAGTTCTAAAATTTAACATTGTTGTAATAATAACAGTGTAAATTTAGCTTTCTGGGAAGTTAATGAGCTGACATTATTACATGAGGGGTTTGGAGAAAATGACAGATATCAGTACATGATAGGATCATAATTTGTTGTTTGGGAGTTGGCCAAAAAATGCTTCAAGTACTTTTAACATTGTAATTAACCTACCTTGGGCTAGTTACATAACTCTTCTAGATCTCCGTTTCATTACCTATGAAATGAATAGGCAAAATGAACAGCCTTACAATTCTATAATTCTACACATGATTTGATTTTGGCCTCTGTATTAGGTAGACAGTATTACCTTTGTTCCGGCATCTGACGTCAGTGGCTGTGGTATGAATTTCTTAAATGAGTCATATGTATCTAGCGGTTGACATCACATCTAATTTAAAAATTTAGATAACTAGGGTCTTATGGTCTATTTTTACTTTCTTCTCCGAATTACATTGTTTATGAGTTTTAACATTTAGAAATTTTAATCATCAGAAATGAAGAAAAATAACCTCAGATGGGAGAGTGGGGTGAGGTGGGCAAGGGCCCCAGAACCACCTGGGGGTATTTAGTGAGCTTTTAAGAAAAAAAAGGATGAGCTGTTCTTCATAGGACTCAGAAGGCAAAGCCTGGAGGTGAGGAAAAGTTGCAGAGAAGAAAGTGTGAGTTGATAATATGGAAAGCCTTCTCACAGTTGGAATGATTTGCATCTCATATTACTGGCGACTATTTCTGAGAGATGTAGTGGAGACAGAAACAGTCCATGTAAACAATGAGAGATTAGTTTAGAAATGAAATGTATAGACTATCTCTTCTTAATCTACTGAAGAGAAATCACATGAGCCAGAAAAGCATCCATCTCGATGGGACAAGTATTTGGGAAAAATCACCAAATTCTAATTGTCACCCTTCATTATGATTCTAGTTCACTTCTAGCCCAGAGTGACCCTAGAAGGTCTAGCCTGGACCTCCAAGCAGGACCTTCAGTAAGAATGGTGGTCAAGTTATTGATAAATGCATTCAGAACCAAGACTAGAATCCTGTGCTACTCTACCAGGCTGACAAAGGACCATTCACCAGCACAGTTCGAATACATTTGTTTTTCCAGCTGCAAGTCCTCTTCCTAGCACTGCATTGACCAGTCCACATTTCACTCTCTTGCCCTTTGCGATAACCTGCAAAGGCTTTAGACAGATTAGGTTCCCACGATATTCCCATAGTTTACTATCCAGTGCAGTAAATGCCCATTGAAAGCCTATTATGTGCCAGGTCATGAGAAAGATGTGGCACGTGGGGTTCTTTTGTGTTTGAGTTGGTCAGTTGATTCTAAATTATTCTTCCA